>NC_143043.1:11930864-11933364 GCF_057628025.1 Oncorhynchus mykiss | reverse complement strand
ATAGAAAGAAAGAGAGAGGTAGAGAGAATAACAGAGAAAGGGTTAGAGAGAGCGTGCGAGAGAGAGAGAGAGAGAGAGAGAGAGAGAGAGAGAGGGAGAGAGAGAGAGAGGGAGAGAGAGAATGAGTGAGTGACTGAGTGAGCAGAACGAGAGGGAGGGAGAGCAGAGAGAGACAGAGTGAGCGAATGAAAGAGCGAGGGGGAGAGCAGAGCTCACACGATCAGTCAGCGCAAGTCTGTGTGAGAGAGACGAAGAGAGAAGGGGAGCAAGTGAAAGGGGGGACAGAGGTATTGAAAAGAGATTGTGGAAAGGAGACTCCACTGGCTGTGTCCGATCAGCCGCAGCTGTTGGATATTCCTGTCTTTCTGTCTGCGGTGGCCGGTTGAAGGTAAGACCACCATGGACCACTAGAGATCTGGAGGTGACCCAGGACTCCTCTCGCTCGCAACCCAGGATCTGTTCACCTTCTCTGGATTTGAGGCTTACGATCACTGGGTGTCCTCCGCACTTTGGTTTATTGTTAAAAACTGTAATTCCATCGTAATCTGCATGTATGGGGCGATAAGCAGTGTAATGAATGTAGGCTGGTTGACACCTTGGTTTAAAGCATTTTTTATGTATTTTCTAGTTGTGAAGTTAAGCATGGGGGCTCCACTTAGCCATTTCCTATGCAGATAGACAGAATAGGTATGCTATCATATTTTCCATGGAAAAGGTATATTACCAGTAACCGGTTCATGTTCAAACTGAAAGTAGCATAATTACAACACAGCATTGTTCAACTGATTGCCTCAGCTTATAATGTACTACACAGGTACATAAATAAATGTACTGTCATACCATCCATCAATAGGTAGACTATATATAATAGCAGTATGTTCAGAACCAATAAAGGGTGGTTGAGGAATTGGTTTAGATGCTCCCTGGCTGCGTCAGCTCATTGCCTAGTCATCCAGCCATGTACTATCTCAGGTATGTATTCTCTCCAACTCTGCGGAGGTATTTCTATCCTATGTGCTCAGGCACTGTTCTGGTTAAAAGCATACTGGGGCTGAGGATCGACGCATCAACCAAAATGAAATGTTTTGAAACTATACACTGTTTGTTTCCAAAGACTTATTACACGAAATGAAGCCCTGCGTTTTGGGTAATGATATAGCATTTACATTCTTCAAGAATCAATGGTTGTATATGACTCATAAAAATGACCAGAAATCAGATTTAGCCTTTAAGGACTGTGATGATGACATAGTGGACTGGTATGTGGTATACTACAACTACTCACATGGGTAGATATTCTAATCCAAACTATGTAATGTTGTTGGAAGTATTTTAATACTCAATATGAAGGTAGACATATACATCAGAATGTCACTGTAGGGCGGAGGGAGGGAGGGAGGGAGGGAGGGGAGGGAGGGAGGGAGGGAGGGGCAGAGAGAAAGAGAGTTGACGATGCCGCAGAATTTAGAGAGGGAGAGAAGGATATAAAGAGGGAGAAGAGAGAGAAAAATAACAGACAACAACATTTCTACCTACAAAAACTCCCCCATACCTCCATCTCCTCCACTGCAGTTGTGGGACTGGCAGGCAGTAGTTGCCTAGGGAGACAGACAGACAGACAGACAGACAGACAGACAGACAGACAGACAGACAGACAGACAGACAGACAGACAGACAGACAGACAGACAGACAGACAGACAGACAGACAGAAGATGACATAACTAGAAGGTGTGCATGTGGACGTTTGTACACGGTGGTGTGTGGAGGGAGAGTGTGTGTTCATGTGAGGGTGTGCAGGGAGAGTGTGTGTTTATGTGAGGGTGTGGAGGGAGTTTGTGTTGAGAGGATTTACATAGCGAAGTATGTTGTGTGTGAATGATGTAGCCTAGGGACATGTCGTTTGTGGTGTGTGTGTGTGAATGATGTAGCCTAGGGACATGTCGTTTGTGGTGTGTGTGTGTGAATGATGTAGCCTAGGGACATGTCGTTTGTGGTGTGTGTGTGTGAATGATGTAGCCTAGGGACATGTCGTTTGTGGTGTGTGTGTGTGAATGATGTAGCCTAGGGACATGTCGTTTGTGGTGTGTGTGTGTGAATGATGTAGCCTAGGGACATGTCGTTTGTGGTGTGTGTGTGTGAATGATGTAGCCTAGGGACATGTCGTTTGTGGTGTGTGTGTGTGTGGGTCTGTGTGATTGCGTGCGTCAGGTTTAGAACTGGGTCATGGCCTCATGCTGTGTGTGAACTTAATGACAGTTATAATGGACTCTGTGGTAGGTAGATATGATAGATGAGTTACAGTCCTTCCTACACTACTACCTTCATCTAACACACAGAGAGTGTGAGAGAGAGATAGAGAGAGAGATAGAGAGAGAGAGATGGAGACAGAGAGACAGAGACAGTGAGAGACAGAGACAGAGACAGAGAGACAGAGATGAGGAGGGGTCACGAAGGAGGAGACAAACAGACAGAAAGACAAGGAGATAGAGAGAGAGAGAG
>NC_143043.1:11845864-11925864 GCF_057628025.1 Oncorhynchus mykiss | reverse complement strand
GATTCGACTGCCAATGTAGATGTTTGGTGTGATGAGAGGTGAATGGAGAAGTGACACACACTGTTACTGTCCATCAGCCCACCGTAAGCCGCGAGCTCTGGCCCAGAGAGGCCCAGAGGGTCCCAGTTCTAGGCACTCACCTTTTTTAAGTACCCTATCCTAATCCTTAACCCTCACTCTTAACCATTCAGAATGAATGCCTAAACTTAACCGCAGAAATCTGATGTTTATCCCTGTGGTCCTCTCCCCCAACCCCACCCCCCCACCCTTGGACAAATGTTGAATATTGAAGTCACACCATGAGACCTTGTTGGGAATTACGTAGTATCAATAGCAGTGAAGAGAAGAGGGTACAGCTTGTTGTTTGTGTAGACCCAGTGTTATATGAATCTGGGCAGGTCCTGGGCAGGTGTGGGGTAGTTGGGGGAGAGGACCACAGTCTACCCCTCTCGGGCCCTCTGCCCTCAAACAACTCCCCCAATTAAGGGGAGTCAGACACACACACACAGACACACATACTCAGACACACTTGTTCCTCATCCCAACCATTATTCTCAGGAATTTAAGGTTCCCCTTGCAAGTGCATGTGCACACACACATAGACACACACACCTGCCCTTCATTCTCCTGATATTGTTCTGGAAGCCCCCAGTCTTAGCTGCGCTAGCTGCCCTGCGAGACAATGTGTTGATGTCACTAGATCACTAAGCTCATAAGACTGGCAATCACAGATAGACTAAGTGGGATCTAAGAGGCTTGTCAATGTCAATTACGGTGCGTGAGGTTGCCTGTTTATTGCTGGTGAATGAGTTTTGTCTACGGAGAGGAGTATTGGCAGCTAACAGGCAATGACACCCAACGCTATATGAGGGATGTTTTGTTTAGCTGCATTTCTGTCAAAGGGTACAGGGGTACAGGGGTACAGGGGACAGCAAAGTAGGAAAGCAGTGGAAAGAGAAGAAGAGAGTGAGAAAGGGAGAGACATTCAGACATAAAAATACTGAGGGTTGACCCAATGTGAACTGAACGGGGACAAAATGAGGATGGCAGTCCAGCATAAACAAGGTGTGTGTGTGTGTGTGTGTGGTTGTGTATATAGTATCAGGTCATGTTATGTCTATTAGCCTTTAGCGGTGGTGGGCCAGGAGCTGCTGAACAGATCAGCAGGAAGCGTGGGGCAGGTGAACCAAGGTACAGGGTGGGGACGCTTCCTGACACGGCTAATGTCTGTGTCTGTCTGTCCTCACTGCCTGTCTGTCTGTCCTCACTGCCTGTCTGTCCGTCCAGGTGTCTGTCCGTCCGTCCGTCCGAGTGTGTTTTATCGTGTGTGTGCCAATACGTCAGTGAGGATATGATGTTGGCGACAGAGGACCCGTCACAGGCATCTGTGTTGTTGCCAGATCCTGTGTCAGCTTCACTGACTGTGTGTGTGTGTGTGTGTGTGTGTGTGTGTGTGTGTGTGTGTGTGTGTGTGTGTGTGTGTGTGTGTGTGTGTGTGTGTGTGTGTGTGTGTGTGTGTGTGTGTGTGTGTGTGTGTGTGTGTGTGTTTATGCCTGCAAGCGTTCATGCATGTGTGTGTGTTGGTGTGTGTGTGCTGTGCATGACAGAGGGGGTCCTATAGCCAGGAGCACGTGGGTGTGTGATGCATGGGTTGACTACCAATACAGACACACACACACAGACACACACACACTGAGAACTCAGTTGTTTTATTACACAGAGAGTTAACCCAATACACACACACTGAGGACTCAGTTATTTTATTACACAGAGAGTTAACCCAATACACACACACTGAGGACTCAGTTATTTTATTACACAGAGAGTTAACCCAATACACACACACTGAGGACTCAGTTGTTTTATTACACAGAGAGTTAACCCAATACACACACACTGAGGACTCAGTTATTTTATTACACAGAGAGTTAACCCAATACACACACACTGAGGACTCAGTTGTTTTATTACACAGAGAGTTAACCCAATACACACACACTGAGGACTCAGTTGTTTTATTACACAGAGAGTTAACCCAATACAAGCACAAACAGCCTCTAGCCAGACCCTTTCCTCCCCACCAGGAATGACTTCTCGTTAAAACAAATTCTCTCATGACCGCAAAGCCACCGCCAGAGATGCTACATATTTTCATTTGTATTCATGTTTTTATTTTCTTACCCCGAGATACGTTGCTTTTTATGGTTCTCCTGACAAAGGCATTGGTGTTGAGAGTGTTGGCCAGTTCCATTGGCTGGGGCAGCTTTGCTAATAGGCTTCGTGAGAGGCAGGGGTGGTGTGTGTTGGGGATGGGAGTGGTGCATGTTGAGGTGGGGTGTTTGTGTGTGTGTGTGTGTGTGTGTGTGTGTGTGTGTGTGTGTGTGTGTGTGTGTGTGTGTGTGTGTGTGCGTGCGTGCGTGGGTGGGTGGGTGTGCGTGTGTGCGGGCCGTGGCTCACTTCCCTGAGACTCTCTCAGTAACAGAACTCCAGAGTAGGGTTTGGCATGCTCCAAAAGAGGAAATTATAATTTATAACAAAACAATACCCTGTATTATGCCAAAAGTCCCTCTTTAGCATTCTTCTTTGTTTCTAAACAACTCTGCCAGGGTTTCCTCATTTGTACCAAAATCCCAGAATGCATTAAGTTCAATTAAAACCTTCCATCCCTCCTTCCATCCCTCCTTCCATTCCTCCATTCCTCCATCCCAGTGTTTTTCTTTCTAGAGGGAATCATTAAAAACTTTAGAATTCCTCCTGTTAGGAATAGAAGTATCAGTTGTCCTGTTAAAATAAATACTCCCTAAGATGTTTAGCTGGCCAGTAACATGTGCTGCTACATGGTTTATACAGCACAGCAGACATCACAATCTGTTCTTACTGAGGGGAGCACTGGCAGCCTGGCTCTACCTCTCAGACAGCCAGCCTTCACAGTTGTTTATCACAGTTATTTTAATATCACACATACCTGGCTGGCATAGCAACTGGTGTAATCACTGTCATCGTTGTCATAGTTGTCATGGTTATCATAGTTAACATTATTGTCATAGTTATCATAGCTATTATCGTAGTCGTCATCATCCTCATCATCATCATCCAATTCTGATTCAGAAAACTTTAACATCCTCAAGAGGCAAATCTTTTTGCAGCAATCACATAAACAACATCCCATATTAAAAGGCCACACAAACCAGTCAGACGTTTGGACACACCTACTCAAGGGTTTTTCTTTCTTTTTGACAATTTCCTACGTTGTAAAATAATAGTGAAGACATCAAAACGATGAAATAACACATATGGAATCATGTCCTCATGAGAGCCAGTTTCATCATAGCGCTTGATGGTTTTTGCGACTGCACTTGAAGAAACTTTAAAATGTATTGAAATGTTCTGTATTGACTGACCTTTATATCTTGAATAATGATGGACTCTTTGCTTATTTGAGCTGTTCTTGAAATAATATAGACATGGTATTTTACCAAATAGGGCTATCTTCTGTATACCACCCCTACCTTGTCACAACACTGATTGACTCAAAAGCATTAAGTTGAAAGAAATTCCTCAAATTAATTTTTAAGAAGGCACACCTGTTCATTAAAATGCATTCCATTCCATCATGAACACTTCTTTGGTTACTTTGTGATTCCATATGTGTTATTTCATAGTTTTAATGTCTTCACTATTAATAGTAAAAATAAAGAAAAACCCTTGAATGAGTAGGTGTTCTAAAACTTTTGACCAGTAGTGTTTATATATATATATATTTGCATATATATTTTGCAGTCGCAAAAAAACATCAAGCATTATGATGAAACTGGCTCTAATATACACACAGACACACACACACACACACACACACAGTGCATTCGGAAAGTATTCAGACCCCTTCCCTTTTTCCAGTATTTTTTTTTTTTTTTTTAATAAATTAGCAACAATTCATAAAAACCTGTTTTTCCTTTGTCATTATGGGGCATTGTGTGAAAATTGATGAGGAAAAAAACAGTTGAATCAATTTTAGAATAAGGCTGTAATGTCAGATGCTTAGTGGAAATGCCTTATTACAACGGGCAATATTACATCAACAACAAAAACGAAGCAATATGAGTTTTACCAGACAAGGTCTGTGGGAGCGGAATTTCTTCAAAGACTAGAAAGGATCTGAAAACACAAATAGCTGTGAAATGAATTCAGATCCAACCATATCCCACAACAAAACAGATAGCTACTGTAACATTTGTATGAACCAAATCACATATGTTCGGAAACATCCCCTGCATAGTCTATGAGGAGCAACGTGCAACGTGGGCATATTTATACCGTAACTCAAGGTTCAGAGCTCTTATGATTTTCTCTCTCCTCAGTTAATAGATTGATTCATACCACTGATCAGTCAGGGATTCCACTCACCTGGTGTCCCAGGTCTAAATCACTCCTCGATTAGAGGTGAAATATGTAAGGTGCTTTAAACAATAGAGTTGACCCATCTACCCTCCCTTTATTATTTCCCTCTATCCCCAGATCCAGACACACAGACAGGCGATATGGTCCGGTGTGAGGACCCACAGACCAGACTGCAGCAGCACATTGGGCTAGGAGCTCCACGCCAATTCCATTAGAGACATTAGGACAAGGGACAGCCTCACTTTTTCACGTCAGTAAAGAGAACAGGAGAAGAAGAAAAGAAAGAAAAGTCCCAGCGAGAAGAGAGACAAACGGACAAACAGAACAAAAAAAATCAGTGGACAGAGAGAAAGACAGAGGGTGTCCCTCTTTCTCCCTCTTTGTGTCACCTCTAAAGTTCCTCCGTGCCTCTTGGACTTTACCCCACTACTCCCTAACTCCTGTCCCACCCACCCCAGCACTCCCTGGCCCCAGTATGCGCCCCTCAGCCCCCCTCTCTCCCTCCTCAGGGCTGGTGCTGTTGCTGGTTTTCTGCCCCCTATTGGTGGTAGTGCATGCCAGCAGCAGTAAGGCAGAGAACGGACACAGCACACACCTGGGAGACACAGACCCAGACCGCTGTATGAGGCATCACTTCGTAGAGACCATCACACACCCCATCTACAAGTGTAACTCCAAGGTAAGCTGGCCGAATGTGCACACAAACACACTAGCATGTGCACACACACGCTCTCTCATACACAGACAAGGATACACGAGCAGATACATAATGATAAAGGAGGTCAGATCTCCCTGTAAGTCAAAACATACGTGTGGGCGCACACACACACACACACACACACACACACCCACGCACACGCACACGCACACGCACACGCACACGCACACGCACACGCACACGCACACACACACACACACACACACACACACACACACACACACACACACACACTGTAAGCCAATCCTGTCATTCATCCCCAGTGTTCCTGCTAACAAGCTGTTTTAGATAACAGCGCCAGTCCAGAGGTTTTACAGGATGTTTTACATGATAAATATCAGAACAGAAATCTGCTTCAAACCTCCAAACCAGACCCCTGGGACTACAGACAGGGAAAACACAGCCAAAAGTCTGTCTGCTCTCTCTAACGAGTGGGTATTTCCCTCTCTCTCTCTCTCTCTCTCATTTATTGTTCACTGTCTATGTATTTATCTAAATCTCTCAATTCAATTCAATTTCAATTTAAGAGCTTTATTGGCATGGGAAACATATGTTAACATTGCCAAAGCAAGTGGATAATAAACTAAAGTAACAGAAGTTCAAAAAAGAATAAAGACATTTCAAATGTCATATTATGTCTATCTACAGTGTTGTAACGATGTGCAAATAGCTCTCTCTCTCTCTCTCTCTCTCTCTCTCTCTCTCTCTCTCTCTCTCTCTCTCTCTCTCTCTCTCTCTCTCTCTCTCTCTCTCTCTCTCTCTCTCTCTCTCTCTCTCTCTCTCTCTCTCTCTCTCTCTCTCTCTCTCTCTCTCTCTCTCTCTCTCTCTCCTCTCTCTCTCTCTCTCTCTCTCTCTCTCTCTCTCAGTGACCCCTGGCAGAGGTAGATAAATGCAGTCTGTTCAATAAGTGCAGTCTCATCTAGGCCAAAATGAAAATGAGCCCCCACAGAGAGAGTAGCAAATGTCTGCAGTGTGGCCCACATCAAACACCTCACACACAATAGAAGCATGACTCACCTAGACCAGACCAGGCAGGGGCAGGGGGGGGCACAGCAGGAAAGGGTGGCTACAGAGGGAAAGGGTGGCCACAGCAGGAAAGGGTGGCCACAGCAGGAAAGGGTGGCCACAGCAGGAAAGGGTGGCCAAAGCAGGAAAGGGTGGCTACAGCAGGAAAGGGTGGCTACAGCAGGAAAGGGTGGCTACAGAGGGAAGGGGTGGCCACAGCAGGAAAGGGTGGCTACGGAGGGAAAGGGTGGCCACAGCAGGAAAGGGTGGCCAAAGCAGGAAAGGGTGGCTACAGCAGGAAAGGGTGGCTACAGCAGGAAAGGGTGGCTACAACAGGAAAGGGTGGCTACAGAGGGAAGGGGTGGCCACAGCAGGAAAGGGTGGCCACAGAGGGAAAGGGTGGCCACAGCAGGAAAGGGTGGCTACGGAGGGAAAGGGTGGCCACAGCAGGAAATCATATAACCTCATGCCCCCTATAACTGTAAGGTCTGGGCCGACATCCAAGCTGAGCTGTCACGCAGAGATACGTGTCGACATCTGGGTGTCAGAAGGGGGAATGAGAAAAGTAGTTGAGTGTCATCTGCATAACAATGATAAGAGAAACCAATATGACAGAGCCGAGTGACTTGGTGTATAGAGAGAAGAGGAGAGGGCCTAGAACCGAGCCCTGGGGATACCAGTTATGAGAGTAACTGATAGAAATTGGCTTTAGCAGGGGATACAAAGGAAGAGAAGGTAGAGAGGAGGGAGTGGAAGGATGTTAGGTCCTCCGGAAGTTTAGTTTTCCTCCATTTTAGCTTAGACACTCAGCCACGGAGCAGGATGGGAGGGCCGAGCTTTCCAGGAAGAAATGAGACAGCGCAAGTCATAGGATGTGAAAATGAAGGAGAGTAGGGTTGAAGAGACAGAATCAGGAGACAGGAGGGAGAAAGATTTAGCAGAAGTGAGAGATGATAGGATAGAAGAGGAGAGAGTAGTGTAGGAGAGAGAGAGCAAAGATTGCGATGGCACTTGACCCTCTGGGTAGAGGCTGAGTGGTTAGGGTTGGAGGAAATGGAGACATAAAAGGAAACAAAGTAGTGATCAGAGACCTGGAGGGGGGTTGCAGTGAGATTAGTAGGCGGACAGCCTCTGGTAATGATGAGGTCAAGAGTATTGCCTGCCTTGTGGGTGGGAGAGAACCGGGAAAGGGTGAAGTCAAAAGGGGAAAGGTGGGGAAAGAGAGAGTTGGTTAGAAATGAATTGAAGGCTGAAGTCGGGAGGTGGAAATTGCCAAGTACGAAGAGTGGCGAGCCATCATCAGGAAATGAGCTTTTCAAGGTGTCAAGGTCATTGACAAGCTCATAACATTTGAAATGTCTCTATTCTTTTGAAACATTTTTGTGTAATGTTTACTTTCTGATTGGTTATTTAACTTTTGTCTATTTCACTTGCTTTGACAATGTAAACATACGTTTCCCACGCCAGTAAATCCCTTTGAATTGAATTGAAATTGAGAGGGTGAAGGGGGAAGGCAGAGATAAAGAGAGAGGGGGAGAGATAGAGACAGAGAGAAGGGAGAGAGAGACAGAAAGAGAGATACGGAGACAGTGACAAATAGAGAGGTGAGAGAGAGAGGTCTAATAGAAACAAAGAATAGAAAGATAGAAAGAAGAGGGGTGGAGAGGGAAAGAGAAAATGAGTAAGGGAGACAGAGAGAAGCGAGAAAAAGAGTGTGGCAAACAGGTGCTGAGTAACATATGATGGAGTTTTCTGCTCCCTTTCTGAGGTATAAGGCATGTGGACTATACAACATGCAGTCCATGGTTTGACACTGAGGATCTGTAGTGAGGAGTGAGGAGTGAGTGATAGTGACAGTTCCTGCTGTTAATGAGCGTAAGTGATCCCTTGTTGGGCTTAGGGCTGGGTGACACAGGGGTTCCTAGGGGACTGTTTGTGGAGGAGGACCTCTCTCTGTCCCACATCTACAGTGCATTCGGAAAGTATTCAGACCCCTTGACTTTTTACACGTGTTACGTTACAGCCTTATTCTGAAATGGATTAAAATGGGGGGGGGGGGGTTCAGTCAATGTACACACAATACACACAATACACCATAATGACAAAGCAAAACCAGGTTTTTTGAATTTTTTTGCAAATGTATTCAAAATAAAAAAAGGAAATATCACATTTATATAAGTATTCAGACACTTCACTCAGTACTTTGTTGAAGCACCTTTTGGCAGCGGTTACAGCCTCGAGTCTTCTTGGGTAGGACGCTACAACGAGTTTCTCCCATTCTTCTCTGCAGATCCTCTCAAGTTTTGTCAGGTTGGATGGGGAGCGTCGCTGCACAGTTTTCTTCAGAGATGTTCAATCGGGTTCAAGTCCGGGCTCTGGCTGGGCCACTCAAGGACATTCAGAGACTTGTTCCGAAGCCTCTTCTGTGTTGTCTTGGCTGTGTGCTTAGGGTCGTTGTCTGAGGTCCTGAGCGCTCTGGAGCAGGTTTTCATCAAGGATCTCTCTCTACTTTGCTCCGTTCATCTTTCCCTCGATCCTGACTAGACTCCCATCTCCACAGAGGAACTCTGGAGCTCGCTCAGAGTGACCATCAGGTTCTTGGTCACCTCCCTGACCAAGGCCCTTCTCCCACGATTGCTCAGTTTGGCCGGGCAGCCAGTTTTAGGAAGAGTCTTGTGGTTCCAAACTTCTTCCATTTAAGAATGATGGAGGACACTGTGTTCTTGGGGACCTTCAATGCTGCAGAAATGTTTGGGTACCCTTTCCTAGATCTGTGCAGCAAAACAATCCTGTCTCGGAAGTCTACGGACAATTCCTTTGACCTCATGACTTGGTTTTTGCTCTAACATGCACTGTCAACTGTGGGACCTTATATAGACAGGCGTGTGCCTTTCCAAATCATGTCCAATCAATTCAATTTACCACAGGTGGACTCCGATCAAGTTGTAGAAACATCTCAAGGATGATCAATGGAAACAGGATGCTCCTGAGCTCAATTTCGAGTCTCATAGCGAAGGGTCTGAATACTTTTGTAAATAAGGTATTTCTGTTTTTTTATTTTTTTAAATAAATTTGCAAACATTTCTAAAAACCTGTTTTTGCTTTGTTATTATAGGGTATTGTGTGTAGATTGATGAGGACAAAAATGTTAATACAAAAATGAAAATAGGAAGGGGTCTGAATACTTTCCGAATGCACAGTATGCAACAGTGCCTAAGTAAGTTTGACTGGGAAGTTGGAAGGTTTTTGCAAGGGGAAGGAGCCTTGATCTGCAGCCCAGCTGTAAACTTACCATGGTCTTCTGAATCTCCATCCTCCTCTGCCCATTCTCCCCTCTTCTCCCCCCTCCAAACAGACACAAAGGCTTCCAACCTCTCTCTGTGAAAATACCTAAAACCCTAAAGCTCACTGTCTAGTCCTCAGCTATTGTAATGAGGACACCTTCCTAAAGTGGCTGCTAACTCCCTTGCAGTCGTCGCCGGCAAGTGTGTGTGTGTCATATCCCCTATCCACAGACAGGCTAAATCCAGAGGGAGAGAAAGACAGAGAGAGAGAAACAGAGAGAGAGAACGAGAGACAGAAAGATATCCATATCCCCTGGCCCCAGATGAGCTATTGTAAGAGACGGTGACATCGGTGGCGACACGAGGCAGCTGACAGGGAACATGACACAGGAGTCCACTTGCGGACACGACAGCAATGTGTGTGTGTGTGTGTATGTGTGTTTGTGTGTGTGTGTGTGTGTGTGTGTGCAATGGAAAGTGGCCATCACCTCTAGATGAGGATCATTAGAACACAAAGAAAAGGGTCAGCCATGTTCTGCAGCGTGGTGTTCTTCTGACAGACAAACACACGGAAAGGATGGAGTCCTGAATCATTAGTAATTAACAAGATCACTCATTAGGGCTATGATACTGTGTCACTGCTGTTAGCCTGCTGAGAGCTCAGGTAGTCTCAGGCGAGGTTACTCATGTGATTTACGTACGTGCGTGTGGTGTGTGTGTGTGTGTGTGTGTGTGTGTGTGTGTGTGTGTGCGCGTGCATGTGCATGTGCATGTGCGTGTGACTAACCCTGAGCTTTCCAGCCTGACTCCTATCACAGCAGGCACAAGGCCACAGACTGGGAGTTATACTACAGGCTGTAGATTACAGTAGAGAATACAAAGCCTGACTGTGACACAAACTATAGTATATAGACATCAGCTCCTTGAACAGGATAACATAACTTTATTGTTTTCTAAACTCCCTTTAAGTGTATGTTTTCTCCCCTCTCCCCTCACTCCTACTATCTTCCCCTTTCCTCTCCTCCTCCCCTCTCCTCTCCTCCTATCCAGATGGTTTTGCTGGCTCGGTGTGAGGGCCACTGCAGCCACACGTCCCGCTCCGACCCTCTCATCTCCTTCAGTTCAGTGTTGAAGCAGCCCTTTAAGAGCACCTGTTCCTGCTGCAGGCCCCACACCTCCAAGCTGAAGGCTGTGAGGCTCCGCTGTGCCGGAGGGACACGCATCACCGCCACCTACCGCTACATCCTTGCCTGCAACTGTGAGGAGTGCAGCTGAGCAGAGAAAATAACATTTTAGAACACTTTAGAACTCTAGAAATGCTAGAACCGGCTCTTTGAGAGTTTCTACCCCTGTGAGTCTGCAGCTGTAAGGAGTGGAATCTTAGAACTCGAGAACTTGAAGAACCCACACCTTTGTAGAACCCTAGACCTGACCAATGGAACAGGACAGTGTTTTTGTCCCTGTATGATGATTCAAATGCCCTAACATCTCCGCTGGCCGTCATCTGCAAGTAGTGGAACCCTTAGTACCCTATGGAACTCTAAAACCTGTGAGTCTAGGCCCAACCCATGGACACATATAGAACCATCATGGCTGTTGGCGATAACGACTCCAGTGCCCCAACTGCTATCTGACCATAAATGTACAAGGAGAGGAGCCCTGGACTTTAGGAAAAGGGATATTGGGGAGGGGAGGGGGATTTAAGAACCATTGAGGAACCCCATGTACAATTTCATGGTTCTACTTGTGTTTCTAGGCCTGACTGAGAAGTCAGTCATGAGAACTTTAATTTGACTCTTTGTCAAACTGCTTTTTTTTAAATCCTAAATTCCCTACCTGTCAGTCTGGATCCAACTGCAAGACTGAGACCTGGGTTCCTATTCCTCTTCCAGTGGCTCAGTCCCCAACCGATGACCAATTAGGATCCCTGATCCCCAATTCTGTGTGTCTAGAACAAGCAGAACAATCAGTTCCTCAAGGTTCCCTGAAAGAGTAATTTCTGCTAATCCATCCGGGGTAGATGTGATTCCCCCGCATCCCAAGCAACCCTCCATTCCCTCCCATAAATTTAGACCATAAACAACTAACTGCTTTTTGGGTTTCAGCCAACCTCTCACCACTCATTACAGGCAAAAACAACACATAAGCACACACTCACATCCACACACACATCCCCTCTCTTACTACACACACACACTCTCACCAGTCACCCATCATTACAGGCATCAATAAAGATATGGTGCCAACGTCATTAAAACCTACCAGTTCCCAACAATACAACAACAAATGTCATTAAAGGCCCAAATCAGCCATTTTCATATCAATATCAAATCATTTTTTGGTTAACAATTAAGTACCTTACTGTAACAGATTTACATTAAAATGATCAAAAATAGCTTTTTAGCAAAAACTATTTCGCAAGCAAGAATTTTGCTAGGACTGTCTGAGGGTGGTCTGAGTGGAGAGGGGGAAACTGTTATTGGCAGAGAGGTTTGGAACTTTCTTTGATGTTGGTCTATTAAACAATTTACTGCATGGTGATGTCACCATGGAAAGCCCAAACTCCTATCCAGGCAAAAACGCTGATAGATTGTAGATTGTATTTTATTTTTTCAGGAAATAACACTGATAACCTTTTTTCACACTTCTACAGTGTTAGTTTCAACAGCTGTTGTACAATATGATATGAAACACAGGGAAAACTACATTTTGGACTGCACTGGGCCTTTAAAAGCAGCATGGGACAGAACAGGCAATGTATCCTACAATATATGCTGTATGTGTATTAACTGTTTTTAACTGCACCGGAGCCCCGTCTCCTAGGCAGACCATAAACATTTAGCACACTCAAACCCAGCCTTTCATCTATCTGTGTAAAACATGACTCTCAGAGGATAGACTCTTACAAAATGACCGGCAGCAGAGAGGCAGCAGAGTGGAGTATCCGGAGGGACATTCTGTTGATGCGAAGCCATTTTGTGGAGTAGCATATGCTCTCTAAAGGGAAAGGGTCTGTCAATGCTTATGTTAAATACTCTGTGCAACCGACAGCATGGTTGCTGTTGATGTTGAAACTATTCATATTATTATCATGCCAGAGTTCATGATTACTGACAGGTTTTGCTCTCCGTAAGTAGTACTACTTTATTAATGATGCCATTTCAATACAAGGGGTTAGATACTTTGAGAAAGGGAACTGGTACGGCTTGTGCTGCTCACCAGTCACAGTTCAAAAACATCATTTTGCCTTACTCTGGATATGCGCATGTTCCTCTTTAGTGCATTTAAGACAGTCCCAAACCATTGCATTTATCAGGAGTCGACTATTGTATCTAGCAGGTTAAGGTATGGGGGAGGGTTACATTTTGGAATAGAGTGGAATGGACACAAACACACAGGCGCACACACACACACACACACACACTCACTCACACTCACTCACACTCACTCCTCTGAAATGCCTTTGTTCTTTGCTATGGCCTCAAACTGTACCCTCCCCTATGAAATCATACGATTTACTGGTCTGAGGACATTTTAATGCAGCTCTCCGCTGACAGCACAACTGGCTGCTTCACACATGAACATAATAAAACACTCTTCCTTTGTTTCTAGAGATTGATCTGTCCCTCACTGGTTGTCTCCTCTCCGTGTGTCTCCTTCATCAGCACACGCACACAGTTCCATGCCGTGAGCCTGGGGGTATAATTATGTGGGGATTGAATTGACAGCAAGACAGAGGAGCAACATAATGCTTGTCACACTGACGCTAACAATGTTCTTATGGCTGCCCTAAAAGTGGCATATGAATGAGCTGTTTGGCAATGCAAGCACCCATGATCACACACACACATACACACACACACACATTCACACACAGCGCTACAGTTCTAATAACAGAAACAACACGCTCACGTGTCATCGTCAAATATAGAATTCATTTTAGCCCCTCCGGGAATTCTTGGGTTGGAATGTTTCCAGGTGGAGACAACAAGGCACATATGGTATTTTCATAACTCTTCAAATCATTTTCCTCACAACGGTGATAATCATAACCATTCAAGGCTCAATAAAAATCATACAAAGGAAATGATCATTCATAGCCATATGTTTGTAATTGGATTATGACTTCACATCATTCTGTTCACTGTGATGCTTTCTAGATGGTCCAGGACACAACAGGATCCATTTGGCCAGTCGCTGCAGGGTTGGGTTGTTGGATCCAACATTTTAGTTTGAATCATGTAGCGCATTTGGACACAATCAAAGGTCTTTATATTAGACATGAAGATCAAAGGTACTATAGTGGTGAACTATGCCAGGTAAAAAGTTGGATGCTCCCTACATTTGGAAATTATTCAGACCCCTTGCCTTTTTCCACATTTTGTTACGTTACAGCCTTTTTCTAAAATTGATTAATCAAACATTCCTCATCAATCTATACATAATGACAAAGCAAAAACTGGTTTTTAGATTTTTTTTTTTAGCAAATTCTTTACTTTTTAAATTTATATATATAAAAAAACAAACAGAAATACCTTATTTACATAAGTATTCAGACCCTTTGCTATGAGACTCAAAATTGAGCTCTGGTGCATCCTGTTTCCATTGATCATCCTTGAGATGTTTCTACAACTTGATTGAAGTCCACCTGTAGTAAATTCAATTGATTGGACATGATTTGGAAAGGCACACTATATAAGGTCCCACAGTTGACAGTTCATGTCAGAGCAAAAACAAAGCCATGAGGTCGAAGGAATTGTCCATAGAGCTCCGAGACTGGATTGTGTTGACGCACAGATCTGGGGAAGGGTACCAAAAAAGATCTGCAGCATTGAAGGTCCCCAAGAACACAGTGGCCTCCATCATTCTTAAATGATGGAAGTTTGGAACCACCAAGACTCTTTCTAGAGCTGGCCGCCAGGCCAAACTAAGCAATCGGGGGAGAAGGCCTTTAGTCAGAGAGATGCGCTCACCCTCAACACAGGGGGGGGCCTGACGACACAGCAGTGCTAGGCAGGATAACCAAAGACAAATGAGACAGCCTATACGGAGGAGGTCCGAGACCTGACAGTGTGGTGCCAGGACAACAACCTCTCACTCAACATCAGCAAGACAAATGAGCTGATCGTGGACTACAGGAAATGGAGGGCCCAGCACGCCCCCATTCACATCGATGAGGCTTTAGTGGAGAGGGTTGAGAGCTTCAAGTTCCTCTATGTCCACATCACTAAGGTCTAGAATGGTCCACAACACACACACCAACACAGTAAAGAAAATGACATGACAATGCCTCTTCCCCCTCAGGAAGCTGAAAAGATTTGTCATGATCCTCAAAATGTTCTATAGCTGCGCCATGGAGAACATCTTGACTGGCTGCATCACCGCCTGGTATGGCAACTACTTGGCATCCGACTGCAAGGCGCTACAGAGGATACTGCGTACGGTCTAGTACATCACTCGTTTCGAGTTCCCTGCCATCTAGGACCTCTATACCAGGCGATGTCAGAAGGCCCTATACATTTTCCAAGACTCCAGCCATCCAAATCATTTGACTGTTCTTTCTGCTATCACACGGCAAGTGGTACCGATGCAAGTCTGGAACCGACTGGACCCTGAACATCTTCTACTCCCCCGAGTCATAAGACCGATAAATAGTTAGTTAAATCGTCAACCAAACAGCTTCCCTCATTATCTGCATTGACCCTTTTCGCACAAACTTGTTTTACTCGTAACATACGATGCTGCTACTGTTTATTATGCATACGGCTGCCACGTAACTTCACTCATATGTACCTCAATTACCTCGTACCCCTGCACATCCACCCATTACTGGTACCCTGTGTATATAACCGAGTTATCGTTACTCATTGTGTATTCATTATACCTTTTATTATTACGTGTTCATTGTGAAGAGTAGGTAAGCATCACACTGTTAGTCTACACCTGTTGTTTACGAAGCATGTGACGAATAACATTGGATTTGATATACAGTGGATCCATAGTGGAATCCTGAACGTGAGAGAGAAAATGGATCGAGTGTGTTAATGTTATTAAACTTGAGCAAAATAACCTGCATTTATATTATTTCTCATTTTTATTTCTTGAGTTACAGAATATAATGGTACAATTCTATTCATTATAGTAGAGCATCAACCCATCCATCACCATCATCTGTAGTTAATGAAAATATACAATCATCTTAAATTGTATTTCCAGTATACAGTCAACAAGAAAAACAAGTTACAACCCGCCCTCTATAACCCAGTCCAGAAACAACCCTTTGCCTCTTTATCTTATGTTTCTGTAGCCCTGAAGGAGATATTAGAGGTGTAAGCGATATGACAAAGCTCTCCTAAGTTCATCGGAAGGCTTTAGAGTAGCCATTCCCAAACATATTGTTTATACCTATCTGGTCTTTTCAGAGCTGGTAACACCAAAACTGTATAGGGATATGGGTTATTTTTAGACTGGGTACTTGAATTGAATCCTGTTGTCCAGAGTAAAAGGTATGGTGGGACATCATCGCCCTCTGTTGGACCATTGGAATACACAACTGTTGAATAAACTCCACTCTCAAACGTTGCCTGCAGATTTGAGCAACTCTGTCCACTAACTAAGTCTAAATCCTCATACAATATTTCTGGATCATTTTCTAACCTTACTATGGTCTCACTGGAATTGATCCCCAACTCTGACAGCTACATTCTCCTCTCCTCTGTCTTTGCATGTCACAATGGTTTGGTATACTCATACTGCATTTCTACATCAACCCAAACTAAAGACTCTATCTAACTACAGCCAACCCAGCCGTCTACGGCATAAACTATGAGCACCTCTACACATTCTCGGTAAACAGTGATAGCTCACCTGAAAGGCAATAGTATTGCTCTTTTTACATAATAAATGTCTAATGCGTGATGCATTTATCAAAGCAAATTCATAATTTGCATTCTAATAAACAATGAAAACACCTCGCAAACGGAAGAAACCAAATTATTTCCATGCATTCACCTAGATATATAGTATCTTCATTTGATTATATTCTCACAGCAGGAAGATAATTCTGCAGCAACAGGAAATGTTGCTTATCGTGTGGATTATCGTGTGGATTATCGTGGAATTATCGTGTGGATTATAATGAATGGACATTTTTGTAGGGGTTGATACATTTTTTGTTTAGGCAAATCAAGTCTGACATTTTAAAGTGGACATGATTCATTTTAGAAGCCTTTTTAAACCTACAAGTTTGAATTTCCTGTTGTCCAGGAAATTTCCTGCAACAACAGGGTGATCAAAATGACGATCCTACATCTACGCTAATATTTTATCACTAGGCCTAACCCAGAATGGGGGGGGGTGTAGCTATATGTGCAGTACTTGACTTGGACTGAAATACTCACGGACTAAAGTATTCATTTTCAGTTACAGTATACTGTTTATACTGTTTTTAGGTGCAGGAACTCCACAATACCTTTGAGACAATATTTTATTAAGGGGTGCAGGAACACAAGCAGTAGAACATTTTAGGTGCTGGACATGAAAAGGCAGAATATGCACAGTTCAGACTGTTCAGAACAAGTTTTTATGAGGGAGGTGAGAAGACAGGCAGGCTACTAGCAAGGCAACTAAAAATGCAGATCACTTCTAAAGTAATACCAGCAATTAAGAAGGGCAATAAGCTGGTGACCTCATCCAAAGAGATAAACAGTGTGTTTCAATGTTTTTATGGAGATTTATATACAGTGCCTTGCGAAAGTATTCGGCCCCCTTGAACTTTGTGACCTTTTGCCACATTTCAGGCTTCAAACATAAAGATATAAAACTGTATTTTTTTGTGAAGAATCTTACAACAAGTGGGACACAATCATGAAGTGGAACGACATTTATTGGATATTTCAAACTTTTTTAACAAAAACTGACAAATTGGGCGTGCAAAATTATTCAGCCCCCTTAAGTTAATACTTTGTAGCGCCACCTTTTGCTGCGATTACAGCTGTAAGTCGCTTGGGGTATGTCTCTATCAGTTTTGCACATCGAGAGACTGACATTTTTTCCCATTCCTCCTTGCAAAACAGCTCGAGCTCAGTGAGGTTGGATGGAGAGCATTTGTGAACAGCAGTTTTCAGTTCTTTCCAGAGATTCTCGATTGGATTCAGGTCTGGACTTTGACTTGGCCATTCTAAATTGTAGATTTTGCTTTATGTTTTGGATCATTGTCTTGTTGGAAGACAAATCTCCGTCCCAGTCTCAGGTCTTTTGCAGACTCCATCAGGTTTTCTTCCAGAATGGTCCTGTATTTGGCTCCATCCATCTTCCCATCAATTTTAACCATCTTCCCTGTCCCTGCTGAAGAAAAGCAGGTCCAAACCATGATGCTGCCACCACCATGTTTGACAGTGGGGATGGTGTGTTGCTTTTACGCCAAACATAACGTTTTGCATTGTTGCCAAAAAGTTCCATTTTGGTTTCATCTGACCAGAGCACCTTCTTCCACGTTTGGTGTGTCTCCCAGGTGGCTTGTGGCAAACTTTAACCAACACTTTTTATGGATATCTTTAAGAAATGGCTTTCTTCTTGCCACTCTTCCATAAAGGCCAGATTTGTGCAATATACGACTGATTGTTGTCCTAGGGACAGAGTCTCCCACCTCAGCTGTAGATCTCTGCAGTTCATCCAGAGTGATCATGGGCCTCTTGGCTGCATCTCCTCTGATCAGTCTTCTCCTGAGCTGAAAGTTTAGAGGGACGGCCAGGTCTTGGTAGATTTGCAGTGGTCTGATACTCCTTCCATTTCAATATTATCGCTTGCACAGTGCTCCTTGGGATGTTTAAAGCTTGGGAAATCTTTTTGTATCCAAATCCGGCTTTAAACTTCTTCACAACAGTATCTCGGACCTGCCTGGTGTGTTCCTTGTTCTTCATGATGCTCTGCGCTTTTAACGGACCTCTGAGACTATCACAGTGCAGGTGCATTTATACGGAGACTTGATTACACACAGGTGGATTGTATTTATCATCATTAGTCATTTAGGTCAACATTGGATCATTCAGAGATCCTCACTGAACTTCTGGAGAGAGTTTGCTGCACTGAAAGTAAAGGGGCTGAATAATTTTGCACGCCCAATTTTTCAGTTTTTGATTTGTTAAAAAAGTTTGAAATATCCAATAAATGTCGTTCCACTTCATGATTGTGTCCCACTTGTTGTTGATTCTTCACAAAAAAATACAGTTTTATATCTTTATGTTTGAAGCCTGAAATGTGGCAAAAGGTCGCAAAGTTCAAGGGGGCCGAATACTTTCGCAAGGCACTGTACATCCTCCTGTTCAGCGAGCCCCATAGATATGGATGCTTTTGCTATAGAATTACCTGTATTATCAGATAGCCAGGTAGAGGACCTGGACTGCACTATAACAGAAGAGGAGGTTAGAAATGACACTTTATCTATGAAAGCAGGGATATCACCTGATCTGGACAGCCTTCCTGTAGAATATTATAAAAAGTATATTGACATTCCTGAGTTTATAAGGAAGTGCATTGGAGATGTTGTACCCACTATGACTATTAAAACCTACCCTAACCAGAAACTGTGTATAGATGGCAACATTCGCGCAAAACTGAAATTGCGAAACACTGCATTCAACCATGGAAAGATGACTGGGAATATGGCCAAATATAAACAGTTTAGTTATTCCCTCTGCAAGGCAATCAAACAAGCAAAATGTCAGTATAAAGACAAAGTGGAGTCGCAATTCAACGGCTCAGTATGGGGCAGGGTCTACAGACAATCATGGACTACATAAAGAAAACCAGCCACGTTGTCCGTGACGTCTCGTTTCCAGACAAACTAAACACCTTCTTTGCACGCTTTGAGGATAATACAGTGCCACCAACGCGGCCCGCTACCAAGGACTTCGCCCCCCCTCCTTCTCCGTGGCCGACATGAGTAAGACATTTAAAAGTGTTAACCCTCGCAAGGCCGCCGGCCCAGACGGCATCCCTAGACACGTCCTCAGAGCATGCGCAGATCAGCTGGCTGGTGTGTTTACGGACATATTCAATCTCTCCCTATCCCAGTCTGTTGTCCCCATATGCTTCAAGATAACCACCATTGTTCCTGTACCCAAGAAGGAAAGATAACTGAACTAAATGACTATTGCCCCGTAGCACTCACTTCTGTCATCATTTGAGAGAATAATCAAGAATCATTTCACCTCCACCTCCACCTGCCACCCTAGACCCACTTCAATTTGCATACCGCCCCAATAGGTCCACAGACGATGCAATCACCATCATACTGCTTACTGCATACTGCCCTATCCCATCTCGACAAGAGGAATATGTAAGAATGTTGTTCAATCGACTACAGCTCAGCATTCAACACCATAGTACCCTCCAAGCTCATCATTAAGCTTCAGGCCCTGGGTCTCAACCCCACCCTATGCAATTGGGTCCTGGACTTTCTGACGGGCCGCCCCCAGATGGTGAATGTAGGAAACAACATCTTCATTTCGCTGATCCTCAACACTGTGGCCCCACAAGGGTGCGTGCTCAGCCCTCTCCTGTTCACCCTGTTCACCCATGACCGTGTGGCCATGCACGCCTCCAAGATAATCACCAAGTTTGCAGACGACACTACAGTGGTAGGCTTGATTACCAACAACGAAGAGAGGTGAGGGCACTCGGATTGTGCTGTGAGGAAAGCAACCTCTCACTCAACGTCAAAAAAACAAAGCAGATGATCGTGGACTTCAGAAAACCACAGAGGGAGCACCCCACTATCCACATCAACGGGACATCAGTGGAGAAGGTGGAAAGTTTTAAGTTCCTCTGTGTACACATCACGGACAAGCTGAAATGGTCTACCCACACAGACAGTGTGGTGAAGAAGGCGCAACAGCGCCTCTTCAAACTCAGGAGGCTGAAGAAATGTGTCTTGTCACCTAAAACCCTCACAAACTTTTACAGATGCACAAGTAAGAGCATCCTTTCGGGATGTATCACCGCCTGGTATGGCAGCTGCCCCACCCGCAACTGCAGGGTTCTCCAGAGGGTGGTACAGTCTGCCCAACACATCACCGGGGGCACACTGCCTGCCCGCCAGGACACCTACAGCAACCGATGTCACAGGAAGGCCAAAAAGATCATCAAGTACAACAACCACCCGAGCCACTGCCTGTTCACCCTGCTACCATCCAGAAGGTGAGGTCAGTATAGGTGCATAAAAGCTGGGACCGAGAGACTGAAAAACAGCTTCTATCTCAAGGCCATCAGACTGTTAAACAGCCATCACTAACACAGAGAGGCTGCTGCCTACATACAGACTCAAAATCATTGGCCACTTTAATAAATGGATCATTAGTTACTTTAATAATGACGCTTTAATAATGTTTACATATCTTGCATTACTCATCTCATATGTACAGTATATACTGTATTCTATTGAATCTGCCTATGCCACTCAGTCATCGCTCATCCATTTATTTATATGTACTTATTCTTATTCTATCCCTTTACTTAGATGTGTGTGTATTAGGTAGTTGTGGAATTGTTAGATTACTTGTTAGATATTGCTGCACTGTCAGAACTAGAAGCACAAGTATTTCGCTACACTCGCATTAACATCTGCTAACCATGTGTATGTGACCAATACAGTTTTATTTTAATTGACAGTGGTTTACCAGGAGGCATTTAAAAATGGATCCCTTCCGAACACCTTTAATGAGGCTTTGATATCGCTGAGTCCTAAAAAGAATTGAGATACTACAGAACCTGGGAATTTTAGAACTATCAGCCTCAATGTGGATTGTAAGATTCTTACTAAGAGCCTTGCAATATGCTTAGAAAAGGAACTACCTAATATTATACATATTGAACAAGTAGGATTTATTAAGAACAGGACCTCAACTGATAATATGATGCTGAGAAAGCATTTAATAGGGTAAAGTGGGCTTTTTTCTTTAGAACCCTAGAAAAATGTGGTTTTTGGCCTGACTTTTGTATATGGATAGGGGTCCTCTATTCCAATCCTAAAGCAGCAGTACTTACGATGTCTCCTTTTTTTTGTCTTTCTAGAGGCAGAAAGCAGGGTGGCTCGCTCTCCCCTCTGCTGTTTACCATAGTTTTAGAGCCTCTTGCAACAATGATAAGAACAGATACAGAAATAAGGGGTGTACATGGAGGAGGAGAAAAACAGAAGCTGCTTAAGTATGCAGATGATATTCTACTGCTGGACTCTGATTCTCTTCAGTCTGTACCATGATTACTTACTTGTATTGAATCATATTCTAGTATGTCAGGTTACAAAATACAATGGGATGAGTCGGAAGCAATGCCAAGTAATGCCATATGTACTCTGGAAATGTTACCCCATTTAATGGCAAATGGGTTCCTACTGGGATGAAAAATGTGGGTAAGTTGAGCCTCAATTTGGAGGAAGTGATGGGACAACATTTTTAGCCACTACTAGTCAAGATTAAGACCAATTTAGAAAAATGGGAAAATATCAAACTTTCTTTATGGGGAAAGATCAACATGATTAAAATGGTTATGGTCCAATAATTTAAACATATCTCTGCAATGTTACCTATGAATATTCCAGACTGTTATTTTAAACAATATGACAAATCAACTAAAAACGTTTTGTGGGAGAGGTCTGTTGATACTCTGTCATATAGTCTTACAGGGGAGAGGTCTGTTGATACTCTGTCACAGTCTTACAGGGGAGAGGTCTGTTGAAACTCTGTCACAGTCTTACAGGGGAGAGGTCTGTTGATACTCTGTCACAGTCTTACAGGGTAGAGGTCTGTTGATACTCTGTCACACAGTCTTACAGGGGAGAGGTCTGTTGATACTCTGTCATATAGTCTTACAGGGGAGAGGTCTGTTGATACTCTGTCATATAGTCTTACAGGGGAGAGGTCTGTTGATACTCTGTCACAGTCTTACAGGGGAGAGGTCTGTTGATACTCTGTCACAGTCTTACAGGGGAGAGGTCTGTTGCTACTCTGTCACAGTCTTACAGGGGAGAGGTCTGTTGATACTCTGTCACAGTCTTACAGGGGAGAGGTCTGTTGATACTCTGTCACAGTCTTACAGGGGAGAGGTCTGTTGATACTCTGTCACAGTCTTACAGGGGAGAGGTCTGTTGGTACTCTGTCACAGTCTTACAGGGGAGAGGTTTGTTGATACTCTGTCATATAGTCTTACAGGGGAGAGGTCTGTTGATACTCTGTCACAGTCTTACAGGGGAGAGGTCTGTTGATACTCTGTCACAGTCTTACAGGGGAGAGGTCTGTTGATCGTCTGTCACAGTATTACAGGGGAGAGGTCTGTTGATACTCTGTCACATTCTTACAGGGGAGAGGTCTGTTGATACTCTGTCACAGTCTTACAGGGGAGAGGTCTGTTGATACTCTGTCACAGTCTTACAGGGGAGAGGTCTGTTGATACTCTGTCACAGTCTTACAGGGGAGAGGTCTGTTGATACTCGGTCACAGCCTTACAGGGGAGAGGTCTGTTGATACTCTGTCACAGTCTTACAGGGGAGAGGTCTGTTGATACTCTGCCATCTAGTCCTACAGGGGAGAGGTCTGTTGATACTCTGTCATATAGTCTTACAGGGGAGAGGTCTGTTGGTACTATGTTATATAGTCTTACAGGGGAGAGATCTGTTGGTACTCTGTTATATAGTCTTACCGTGGAGAGGTCTGTTGGTACTCTGTCACAGTCTTACAGGGGAGAGGTCTGTTGATACTCTGTCACAGTCTTACAGGGGAGAGGTCTGTTGATACTCTGTCACAGTCTTACAGAGGAGAGGTCTGTTGATACTCTGTCATATAGTCTTACAGGGGAGAGGTCTGTTGATACTCTGTCATATAGTCCTACAGGGGAGAGGTCTGTTGGTACTCTGTCACACAGTCTTACAGGGGAGAGGTCTGTTGGTACTCTGTCACAGTCTTACAGGGGAGAGGTCTGTTGATACTCTGCCATCTAGTCCTACAGGGGAGAGGTCTGTTGATACTATGTTATATAGTCTTACAGGGGAGAGATCTGTTGGTACTCTGTTATATAGTCTTACCGTGGAGAGGTCTGTTGGTACTCTGTCACAGTCTTACAGGGGAGAGATCTGTTGGTACTCTGTTATATAGTCTTACCGTGGAGAGGTCTGTTGGTACTCTGTCACAGTCTTACAGGGGAGAGGTCTGTTGATACTCTGTCACAGTCTTACAGGGGAGAGGTCTGTTGATACTATGTTATATAGTCTTACAGGGGAGAGATCTGTTGGTACTCTGTTATATAGTCTTACAGGGGAGAGGTCTGTTGGTACTATGTTATATAGTCTTACAGGGGAGAGATCTGTTGGTACTCTGTTATATAGTCTTACCGTGGAGAGGTCTGTTGGTACTCTGTCACAGTCTTACAGGGGAGAGGTCTGTTGATACTCTGTCACAGTCTTACAGGGGAGAGGTCTGTTGATACTCTGTCACAGTCTTACAGGGGAGAGGTCTGTTGATACTCTGTCACAGTCTTACAGGGGAGAGGTCTGTTGATACTCTGTCATATAGTCTTACAGGGGAGAGGTCTGTTGATACTCTGTCGTATAGTCCTACAGGGGAGAGGTCTGTTGGTACTCTGTCACACAGTCTTACAGGGGAGAGGTCTGTTGGTACTCTGTCACAGTCTTACAGGGGAGAGGTCTGTTGATACTCTGCCATCTAGTCCTACAGGGGAGAGGTCTGTTGATACTCTGTCATATAGTCTTACAGGGGAGAGGTCTGTTGGTACTATGTTATATAGTCTTACAGGGGAGAGATCTGTTGGTACTCTGTTATATAGTCTTACCGTGGAGAGGTCTGTTGGTACTCTGTCACAGTCTTACAGGGGAGAGGTCTGTTGATACTCTGTCACAGTCTTACAGGGGAGAGGTCTGTTGATACTCTGTCACAGTCTTACAGGGGAGAGGTCTGTTGATACTCTGTCACAGTCTTACAGGGGAGAGGTCTGTTGATACTCTGTCATATAGTCTTACAGGGGAGAGGTCTGTTGATACTCTGTCATATAGTCCTACAGGGGAGAGGTCTGTTGGTACTCTGTCACACAGTCTTACAGGGGAGAGGTCTGTTGGTACTCTGTCACAGTCTTACAGGGGAGAGGTATGTTGATACTCTGCCATCTAGTCCTACAGGGGAGAGGTCTGTTGATACTCTGTCATATAGTCTTACAGGGGAGAGGTCTGTTGATCGTCTGTCACAGTATTACAGGGGAGAGGTCTGTTGATACTCTGTCACATTCTTACAGGGGAGAGGTCTGTTGATACTCTGTCACAGTCTTACAGGGGAGAGGTCTGTTGATACTCTGTCACAGTCTTACAGGGGAGAGGTCTGTTGATACTCTGTCACAGTCTTACAGGGGAGAGGTCTGTTGATACTCGGTCACAGCCTTACAGGGGAGAGGTCTGTTGATACTCTGTCACAGTCTTACAGGGGAGAGGTCTGTTGATACTCTGCCATCTAGTCCTACAGGGGAGAGGTCTGTTGATACTCTGTCATATAGTCTTACAGGGGAGAGGTCTGTTGGTACTATGTTATATAGTCTTACAGGGGAGAGATCTGTTGGTACTCTGTTATATAGTCTTACCGTGGAGAGGTCTGTTGGTACTCTGTCACAGTCTTACAGGGGAGAGGTCTGTTGATACTCTGTCACAGTCTTACAGGGGAGAGGTCTGTTGATACTCTGTCATATAGTCTTACAGGGGAGAGGTCTGTTGATACTCTGTCATATAGTCCTACAGGGGAGAGGTCTGTTGGTACTCTGTCACACAGTCTTACAGGGGAGAGGTCTGTTGGTACTCTGTCATATAGTTTTACAGGGGAGAGGTCTGTTGGTACTCTGTTATATAGTCTTACAGGGGAGAGGTCTGTTGGTACTCTGTTATATAGTCCTACAGGGGAGAGGTCTGTTGGTACTCTGTTATATAGTCTTATAGGGGAGAGGTCTGTTGGTACTCTGTCACACAGTCTTACAGGGGAGAGGTCTGTTGATACTCTGTTATATAGTCTTACAGGGGAGAGGTCTGTTGGTACTCTGTTATATAGTCTTATAGGGGAGAGGTCTGTTGGTACTCTGTTATATAGTCTTATAGGGGAGAGGTCTGTTGGTACTCTGTTATATAGTCTTACAGGGGAGAGGTCTGTTGGTACTCTGTTATATAGTCCTACAGGGGAGAGGTCTGTTGGTACTCTGTTATATAGTCTTATAGGGGAGAGGTCTGTTGGTACTCTGTCACACAGTTTTACAGGGGAGAGGTCTGTTGGTACTCTGTTATATAGTCTTACAGGGGAGAGGTCTGTTGGTACTCTGTTATATAGTCTTATAGGGGAGAGGTCTGTTGATACTCTGTCACAGTCTTACAGGGGAGAGGTCTGTTGATACTCTGTCACAGTCTTACAGGGGAGAGGTCTGTTGGTACTCTGTTATATAGTCTTACAGGGGAGAGGTCTGTTGGTACTCTGTTATATAGTCTTACAGGGGAGAGGTCTGTTGATACTCTGTCACAGTCTTATAGGGGAGAGGTCTGTTGATACTCTGTCATATAGTCTTATAGGGGAGAGGTCTGTCAAACTCCCAACACAATTTTGTTACACTCAAAAGAAGTGTGGAGAACAGTACACAAGATATGTGGAATTTCACATCTATAACAAGAATACTCATTGTGGCACAATCCTAGGCTAAAGACATGAAACAAATCTGTGTACTGGAAACAGTGGCTAATGAAAGGAATTCATACTATAGGTGATCTGTAAAATGAAGATGTTTTAATGTCATACTCAGATTTGGTACAAAAATATGATGTGAGAGAAATATTTCTGGAAATATTTAGAATTGAGAGAATGTTTGTTAACAGGCTATCAACAAAATCCAGGAAAGGACCCAATAGCTGTGTATTTGGAATTACCCAAACGTAAAGCAGCCATTTTTGACTCAATATTTCGTCATCTGCAGAGTGAACACTGTAAAAACCTCAGAACAATATGGCAAATTGACCTTAAGTGTGAAATTGAGGATGATACCTGGTTGAAGATCTTGTCCAGCTCAGGGAGGAATATAAGGGAAGCGAGCGGGAAACTTTCTCAATACAAGATAGGTTTTATTGGACTCCAACAAGGCTTCATATCTGTGTTGGAAATGCCAAAAAGACACTGGGACATTTTTACACGCAATATGGGAATGTGCATTAGTGCTACCTTTCTAGAAGGATGTTTTCAAATATCTGGAGGAATGGTTTGAGTTAACAATTCCAGTTTCACTGAGAATATGTCTCTTGGGCAATAGAACAGAGTTACCTAATGTAACACATGTGAAATGTGCACTGATCACTGTTGGTATCGTTATAGCAGCTAGAGTTATCGTTAGAATTTGGAAGGGTCATGCCACTCCTACTCTGAAACAGTAGATAGAATCAATGTTGGAGGTAGCATAGTATGAACACATGTTTGCTAGGATCACTGGTAGAATTGACAATTCTAGAAGCTGGATACGTTTCTAATACTGGGAGGTGATGACTTATGCTTGTGAACCCATTTAGTTATGTACTGTAGCTTGTGAGATACTATTTGACTGTGTATGTGTGCTTTGTTGGAGGATATGTCTTGATGTCATGCTCAATGTTTATATGCTGTACAATGTTTTATTTTACATTTTTATTAGTTTGTTTGTCACGAATACCACCGAAGGTGGCTCCCCTTCCTGTTCGGGTGGCGCTCGGCGGTCGTCGTCACCGCCGGTCTACTGGCTGCCACCGATCCCTTTTTCCTTTTCGTTTGTTTTTGTCTAATTGTTTTCACATGTTCCTTGTTGGTGTTTTGGGATGGGTGTTATTTAAGTTAGTTTAGCCCGCTGGTGTTCGTGCGGGCTTATGCTCATTTTACCTTAGTGGTGTTTGTGTACTTTTGGTTTTCGCTGTCCTGTATTTTGGTAACAGTGGTTTTGGGTTGTTGCGCCTGTGTTTTGGGCTTCACCCATGTTTCTACCTGTTACTGTGATTGAGGACATTAAAGCGTTTTTTCCCATCTACCTTCTGCTCTCTGCGTCTGACTCCACACCCATCACTCTCCCGATGTTACATTGTTTGTGAAAAAAATACGAACTTTCGTTTTTTTTTAAGAATTAAAAAAAAAAAGGTATTGAGTCAATAAGTATTCAACTCCTTTTTTATGGCAACCCTAAATAAGTTCAGGAGTAAAAATGTGCTTAACAAGTCACATAAGTTTCATGGACTCTGTGTGCAATAACAGCGTTTAACATGATTTTTGAATGACTAACTCATCTCTGTACCCCACCATACTGGAAGGCAAGGTCCCTCAGTCGAGCAGTGAATGTCAAAGACAGATGCAGCCACAAAGAGCAGGGAGGTTTTCCAATGCCTCGCAAAGAAAGGCACCTATTGGTAGATGGGTACAAATACAAAAAAGCAGACATTGAATACCCTTTGAGCATGGTGAAGTTATTAATTACACTTTCGATGGTGTATGAATACACACAGTCACTACAAAGATACAGGCGTCCTTCCTAACTCAGATGCCGGAGAGGAAGGAAACTGCTCAGTGATTTAACCATGAGGCCAATGGTGACTTTAAAACAGTTACAGAGTTTAATGGCTGTAAAAGAGAAAAATTAGGATGGATCAACAACATTGTTACTCCACAATACTAACTTAATTGACAGAGTGAAAACATTCCAAAACATGAGTCCAGTTTTCAACAAGGCACTAAAGTAATATTGCAAAAAATGTGGTAAAACAATTAACGTGTTATCCTGAATACAAAGTGTTAACACTGGTTCCAGTGTGTATATGATCCCACTCTTTCAATGTTTATTCTAACACTGGAGAATTTACTGTGCAGCGTGGCACTTTACTGGCTTAAACCATGTGGGATCTAACTCAGATTATATGATTAACCACAATATACCCATTATGGATCATATACTACACTGTACTGGACACTCGCTAAGGACACAGATCTCGGCCTACGCACTCTCTATATTCTACACTACACTGCTCTATACTGCACAACATGCTCATTGTTATCCCCCATGAAAGGCTAGTATAGCAGTAGGTCAAGGTCCCCAGACACCTCCACAAGTTACCAAAGAGATCTACAGTCACTGAGGGTCCAGGGCTAGAGAAAGGGCTGGGCCAGGGCTAGAGAAAGGGCTGAGCCAGAGAAAGGGCTGGGCCAGGGCTTGAGAAAGGGATGGGCCAGGGCTAGAGAAAGGGCTGGGCCAGAGCTAGAGAAAGGGCTGGGCCAGGGCTAGAGAAAGGGCTGGGCCAGGGCTAGAGAAAGGGATGGGCCAGGGCTAGAGAAAGGGCTGGGCCAGGGCTAGAGAAAGGGCTGGGCCAGGGCTAGAGAAAGGGGCTCAGTTAGCTGGAGGTTGTTTTGGACCCCATGGCAGTGTAAAAGGCTCATAATCAGAGAGTGAAAAAGGCCATTCATTCTGTGTTTTGATGACCAAATATTTCCACAAGGGGGCAACATAAATTACTAAATCCAAATTGTAAATGGATTTATACGGACAGATTTAGGCCTATATAGCCTATGGTTTACAGTATGAATAACAACTAATAAATGTATCACACGTAACTTAACGGTGTTACTTAGCTCCTGCTTTGCTATCTAATTGCTATCATGTTCAGTCATGAAGACTAGTCATGACTTTTCTATGCATAATAACTCATATATAATGTTAGCCTTTCTATAATGACCATTGACCAATGTCTGGTCACAAATGAAAAACTTTAATCTGACCCTCCATAACTTGATACTGCAACACGTCAACACCTGATACTGTAACTGTAATCTTGTTTTACAGGATTAGTGGCTAAATGTGCAGGATTGCAAAACAACACATTGCTACTAAGCATGCAATCACACTATCTTATCTCAGTATATAATGTCCAAATTATATACTACAGTAGGTCTAGCCAATTGGAGCAGGTGTCGTTCTAGGACAAAGAGCATGTGTGGTCCCTCTCTCACCCCTGACATCAGAATAAAATCATGCAGAGTAGGCTAGGCTGCAACCCGTAGGCGGAGTCGGCTCAAATGGGCCTGTCTCCCCCGCTTTTAATACAGATGCGATCCTCTGTTCGCCTGGCGTCCAGCACCGAGCGAGGCGAGCGAACCGCAGGCAGCGGACGTACAGAGAGAGAAAGAGAGAGACCGGCAAAACAACACCATGACAGCACCGAACACATACGACGTTATTGTGATCGGCGGAGGAATATCAGGTACGTGCAATTTAAAGGGAAGCTTCCAAACAATTTACTGCAGTTAGTAAATAGACTGCTGGGAATATTACAATAGACTGCGAGGGAGGGAATCGATAGGAACTCGGGGTGATATGATATTGTAAGAATAGCAGCCACATCGCTTTATGTAAGTGGCCAACTGTTGCAGCACAAATGTGCAACACTGTAGCCCACAAGTCAGACAATAAATGTGCGCTGTTATTGTAGAGGCATATAGCCTACATTGGCCATGATTGAATACGCGTTATTCTTAATCAATACGGACTTACTGTACAGTTTCAGTTCATCTGCGTTTGTTTGCTTGTAAGATAGTCTCTTCCGTGAAGCTGCATCGACTGATAACATGTGGCTTTATAGTAGGAGTGTCCAAATGCAACATGTTGCACCATATTGCTTTAATATCGTAACAACAGTGGTTACAATTTAACAACTGAAGCATCTTTGTTCCTGCTATTCTTTGCTGTCATGCACTTCATATGATGAACATGCAGTATAGGCTATATGACATTTGACTTCCCGACTTGTGTTGCTGTAGCCTAATTCTCCACATCACAGTCACAAACTTTAAAAGCCTTATTTTACCTTATACAGGGTTGGTAAGTTACTTTCTAAATGTAATCTATTACAGTTACGTGTTACCTGTCCAAAATTGTAATCAGTAACATCACTCCCAAACTACGTAACGTAACCGGATGACTTTCAATACGTTTTGGATTACTTTCCCTTTAAGAGACATAGAATAACACGAAAATGATCCATCAAACGCATTTGGTGTGTTATAGTGGTCTCTGACCTGTGTTTACACTGGCTCAGGTGGAGCAAATTTAAACTTGACACTTTTTTCAATGCTGAATTGAATGACATTGAGAAAACTAAAAGGTGGTTTAAAATGCTTCAAAAGTTAGTACTTTTTATTTTAAATTGTCAGACTTGATTTGCGCTAACAAAAAAAATGCATCAACCCCTACACACATTTCCATTAATTATAATCCATACAGTAATGCACATTTCCTTTTGCTGCAGGATACATTTCCTGCTGTGAGAAACTGGTAAAATTAAGATCCTACACCTGTATGTCATGTCAGCATTTCACACAACTAGCAGTCACAGTTTGCCTGATATGTCATTGCCTGAGATGTCATTTGTGTTGCTGATCATGATTTCATCTCATCTCACACATAAACTGTGTCCTGATTTGAAAGTCTGACTGTGTGATGACTCTAACCCCACATAATGCATATAGCTAGCTGGTGGTGTGGCATTTGCTGTGTGTAAATAGCTGTATGGGTGTAGCCTCATAGAGGGCTGTACAGTCCCAATAAAAATCAAGTCTGCCTTATAAGCATCAATGCTATGAGTAAGCATCCACTTAAATAGGGATTGCATACAGAATACGGTAGCAGCAATATGAGTTATATTTTTGTAGCGGATGTGAGTCAGGCTCACGGTTTCATGATGCAGTACCTGCAACTTTAAAATCACTGCACCTTCAGCCCAACAGGGAATTTTCTCTTGGTAAAATGGTTAAGAAGTTGTTTTCTCCTGTAGGAAAACAGGGTTCAGGTCCTGCCCGTGACATGAATATAGTATATATTTTTATTGTCACCTAGGTGCAATGAAATGTGTTGTATTACAGGGTCAGCCATAGTCGATGTGCCTTGCTCAAAGGCACATCGGCCGATTTTTCACATTCTCTATGCAGCTGGAGAAATTATATCTCCTCCCACATGGAATATGTTGGATTAGAGCATTCAAATATTGTTGCCAATGAAATTGTGGAAAATAATGCTTACTGTATGCTATGGCTGAATCAATGTCTGTAATCATGTGCCCTCCAGTGGAGGCTCCTCAGAGGAGGAAGGGGGTGACCATCCTCCTCAGTGAATTTTATAATTGTTTTATTGTAAAACATTTAAAAAGTTATCCTTTTAAGATAAAACTACACTAAATATAATCACGTCACCAAATAATTGATTAAAACACACTGTTTTGCAATGAAGGTCTACAGTAGCCTCAACAGCACTCTGTAGGGTAGCACCATGGTGTAGCCAGAGGACAGCTATCTTCTGTCGTCCTCTGGGTACATTGACTTCAATACAAAACGTAGGAGGCTCATGGTTCTCACCCCCTTCCATAGACTTACACAGTAATTATGACAACTTCCAGAGAATGTCCTCCAACCTATCAGAGCTCTTGCAGCTTGAACTGACATGTTGTCCACCCAATCAAAGGATCAGAGAATGAATCTAGTACTGAAAGCATAAGCTACAGCTAGCTAGCACTGCAGTGCATGAAATGTGGTGAGTAGTTGACTCAAAGAGAGAGAAAATTGAACAGTTTTGAACAAATTAATTTATTCCAAAATGATGTAGAAGCAAGGAAAAGCTAGACAGGGGCTCCCGAGAGGCGCAGCGGTCTAAGGCACTGCATCTCAGTGTTAGAGGCGTCACTACAGACCCTTACTGACTGTACACTGTAAAGTTACTGCATGATTGTAGCAGGTGACAACAATGTAGGCTGTGTGTAGTGGTTATGATATGGTTTGGCTTAGAAAGGGTTTTTCGCCTGGTCACAAACAGCTGATGTGTTGTGCATTGAAGTCTACAAGCAAAGGGAAAAGGTGAGAGGAGGAGAGTGCATAGATGCGAGAAGGAATCGAATTTGGCAGCTATGAATGTGAATTGTATTTACGCGTGATCAGTGATGTATTCATTCATCCGATTATGTTGAAAAACGTTTCTTAAACAGAAGCAAACGCAACCAAACGGGCATAAACATACCTGAATTTGTCCAATAGAAACTCTCGTTTGCAACTATTGGACTAAGGATTACACACTATATGCAGGCAAGAGTGTGAAAGACGGTATTGAATGTATCACTGTCTGTCCATGTGTCCCTGTCTGTCACCTCAAATGTTTCTCTCGGCCTGTGTGCACCTATGTTGTAAACTTTCATTCATAGGCTAGGTTGTAGCAACCTTATGATGGGTATAGGGAAAATGAGAGTATCATGTAGAAGCCTAAACCAATCACGTGTTACATTTAACTGGGTTAATGGATATGAATGACAGTCATCCAAAATGCTGTAATAGAAATAAGGCCATTAGAGTAGAGTTTTCATCACTTGATGTTGAATTTATTTATTTTATTTTTATTGAACCTTTATTTAACTAAGCAAGTCAGCTAAGAACAAATTTTTATTTACAATGACGGCCTACCCCGGACAAAGGGTCCAGACGATGCTGGGCCAATTGTACGCCGCCCTATGGGACTCCCAATCACGGCTGGTTGTGATACAGCCTAGAGACATACACAGCATTAAGATATTGCCTGCAAACCCGAACCTTATAGGTAAACTCAGCATTGTCTTAAGCATATCCACCACCTCTGCAATATAAATTCAACAATAGACAGAATAATAGAGAAAATTATTCTGCGATAGCGAAATACATATTTCTTAATTACTCCTTTGTATTTATAAAAGCATGTCTCTGCAGGTTTACATATGAATCATAGTGTGTCACACTTTGCTCCTCTTTCTCTCTTTCTCTTGTTCTCTTTCTTTCTCTCTCTCTCTCTCCTACAGTTACACTAGGACAAGGTTGAAATATCTCTGTTTGTCTGTGCTGTTGCCCTTTAGAAGGTGACAACGAGGCCCACTTATTACAATCACTGTCTCTAGTCAAAGTGCTTCTCCTTAAGTACCGAGCAGTGGAGAGCTGTGTTCTCTTCTGGCTGCAAATTGTCCTCTGCAATTCACCATGCAGCCACCAGCCCCTTGGCCCCCAGGGGCGCTAGCAGCAGCACTGGATAGGGTCATAGTAGCACGGTACCCCTGGAGCAAATTAGGGTTAAGTGCCTTGTTCAAGGGCAGATCATCATATTTGCACCTTGCACCTCAGGTATTTGAACAAGCAACATTTTGGTTTCTGACCCAATACTCTAACCACTAGGCTACCTGTCGCCTGGAAGAACCTTTTGGGTTGCCACACAGGCGGAACCTTTCCAGTTCAAAAGGGCTCATCAAGGAACCCCCCCCCCCCCCCCCCCCGAAAATGGTCTCAGAAGAACCCCTGTGATGGGAGGGATTCACATGTTTACCTTTTTGATCATATATTGTAGAGGGGGCAGCCTATCAGACATGGCTTTCAGACAGTTATTTCTGCCTTTAGCATAAATGTAATTCCTGTTCATCATGTTAAGTTCATACACTACAAATCGTTTTGTTATTCTAATAATTACAGAGCAGCAAGAGGAATAAAGTAGTAACTATTCCATCTTTGGGATATGCATAGGCTCTTGAAGAGCTCAGACACCTCCGTTAGCCTCATTGTAGCTACAAAACTGTCAGTGTTCAACCTCAATGTTGATACATTGAAACATTAAAGGTTCCTCGAAGAAACCCTCACCTAACTGAATGTGCAAATATGAACCATTTACTAGCAATGGTTCCCTGAGGAACTCCAGGGGTTCCTTGAGGATCTCTAGGGTTCATTGAGTCATCACTAATTCTGAGAGTGTAGAGAACATTTAACAGAGACTGTTACCAAACCAGAGTGAGAGAGAGAGACATTTATAGTGTTGATGCTGGTGTTAAATTAACTCTGTAAGTGTTAAATTAACACTCATTGGTGTAAAAGAACCCCGGTGTTGGTGTTAGTAACCAGTGTTAAACCAAAACTACACTCATCATTATCATATTTCCCAGCATGCTTTATTGCAGGTTGTAATATGCAATTAATAACATCATTATTTAAATATGATAACGAAGTGGTAACTATTGAAACATTGGGATACACATAGGCACTTGAGAAACTCAACTTGTATACACCACATGAAGCTACAAAAGTGTCAGTGCTCAACCGTAACATTTGTTGACAATACAACAAAACAGATTAACCGGAGTGACGTCTACTCTCATGGGTAGCCAAAAATAACTATCTGAAAGCCAAGCCCCTACTAAAACCATGCCTCCAGGCCATTAACCTAACTAACTAATAACCTGTTTGTTCTGTCCACTATTAACTAGTGATGGAGAAAGAGAGCTTTCTGAAGCATTGGGACTTTCCAGCCAATTGTGTCAAATAGCTTAATTACTCAAGGATTTGATCAACACAGTGTACACTAGTGGCACCTGCTGGTGAAAATAATTTAGCCAAATTATTATAGAAGATGTCCCACACGTCATAGCCTTTTTTGTCTTCTACTGAAACCAATACCAAATCAAAAAGTTGGTTGTTTGACTAAATGAAGCTTCGGATGTCATTGATCACATGCTTCTGATAAAGTACTACCGGCACACGGCTTTGACATAGACTGCTTAACGATGGACGCAGGCTTGGTTTGACTGTTGACTGAGGGCCAGATATTTATAGAAAGCAGCTGGATTCCCCTTCTCCTGAACCTTTCCCCTGGAACATTGGTGTAAAAGTTAAGTGGCTGTGTAATTGCATCACGCTCAATAGAAATTCTGGGTCAAGACTCAGTAGATGTTTCCAAAGGCCTTCAGCCAGCCAACTCCAGCTTGCCTTTTGTATTAGTGTTAGCGGAGGCAGAGAGCCCTGCAGTCAATGTGTTGTGGAACACAAGATAAAACAGGTGTGGGTTAGGATTATCTACAGTATTGTAGCTACAGTACTGTTTATGCAGAGGATTTTCCAGAAAATGTTCATGGGCTTCAGGGTGTAAAGAAGGGATCATCAACTAGATTCAGCAGCTGGTCGGGGGGCCGGAACATAATTAAAAATCATTTGTAGACTGCAAATTGACCGCAAGAAGCCCAAACATATATAATATTTGACTAAAACATCATTTCAAATCTTGCTGACATTTCTCTACGATCACGTGTCTCTCTATTATGTGTGGAAATACTTGAGAACAGATTTCCTGAATTAAAATCACTTGGAGCTGATTTCCTGGTGTTACAGTCTTTCATAAAAATGAAAACTTAAATATGTAAAGACCGCCTTAATTCAAAGCAAATCAAATCAAATGACATTTTATTTGTCACATGCGCCGAATACAACATCCACGACTCGGTGAAGCATAAAATATTACCGTTTTTAATGTCCCGTTGGTAGGATATACTTTCTTTCAGTTCGTCCCATTTATTTTCTAGCGATTGAACGTTAGCTAGCAGAACAGAGGGCAAGGGCAGATTAGCCACTCGTCGCCTGGTCCTCACAAGGCACCTTGATCTTTTGCCTCTGAATCGTCGTTTTCTTCTCCAGGGAATCACAGGGATCGGGGGCCTGGTCTGGTGTCAACAGTATATCCCTCGTGTCCGACTCATTGAAGAATACAGCTTATCTTAAAATACTCAGTTCAATCCCAGTTCTGATGTCCAGAAGCTCTTTTCAGTCATAGGAGACGGTAGCAGCAACATTATGTACAAAACAAGTTACGAACAACGCCAAAAAACAAACAAAATAGCATGATTGGTTGAGGGCCAATAAGACGGCAGCCCTACCCACCGGCGCCACCATGAACTTAGTGCTTGTCTTATGTCTATAAATATGGGTGTGGTACACTTCCTGGAGATTATAAGCGCAGGCTCTATGTGTTTTATACCTACCTACTAAAGAATGTGCGTTTGATCTCACTTGACTACCTCTCTAAAGAGGGCACAGTGTTCTGTGTGCCGGTATACAGTCATTTCAGGTGTTCTCATCACTCTGACAAACATCAGAGAGAGAGAGAGATAGAGAGCGAGAGAGCTATTCAAATCCATAGCTGCCATTGTTTCCAGGGTGAGAGAGACACAGCTGAAGCCTCGAAGAAACATCGCAAACATTAATATGTAGCAGGTAAATAAAGTAGAGCACATATACTACCGATATATCTAATGATAAAAGTTAATTGATAGCTTTTCTTGCTTGCACAGCTGGAAAGACAGAGGGAATATTATAGATAGGGTGGTTGATGAGTCCACACTGACATATGAGCTCTTTATTGTTATATAACGGGATGTTAGATAATGGCAGTCAAGCTGTGGGAGAGGTTCAAGAGTACTGCAGGGACTCTAATACTAAGATGATTCATTGTGATTGGTTGATTGATTGATCTGATCGATGATCAAATCATGCACCTCTGGCAGGGGAAAAAGTACACCAATACATCAAGGACCAAACACAGTAAGGTTGAATCCTTATTCCCGGTTTAGCTTAGTTTATTAGGATCCCCATTAGCTACCACACATGCAGCAGCTATTCTTCCTGGTGTCCACGTAAAACATACAAATACATGATAAACAAAAAGTACAAAACGGTTATAGACAAGAACAACATGTGATATTACGTTAAATTCAAAATAAAACATTAAATAAGAGTTATATATTGGAAAGACCAAGAGACAACAAAAATACAATTTACACACTATTCATACAGCAGATATTGTATCTTTGAAGGGTTCTTCCTAGAACTCTCTATGAACAGTTCCGTCAGCCTTATTATCATTTAAAATTAAACTGTCTATTACTACAAAGGCAAAATGCAGTAACTACTCGGTAACTCGTTTTTTTTTGCTAATCAGCCAAATATTTTGCAGGTAGATAAGTGATAATGCACTGATGTATCATCTTACTATGAAGTATTTTTTTTGTGCATATCAACCATGACCACTGATTTGACCTATGACCCCTAAAATACAGATTCTGCACTCTGCCTTTGTATGACCTTAAACAACTATATTGGTCATGCAAAGGCAAAGTGCAGTATCTTCAATCTAAATGTGTTTATTCAACTTTATTGTTGGTTTTCTGTTTGATGTGTGAGTTCTAACTACATTCCAACTGTATTTACTGATTTTATGTAGTTATATTTTCATGTTTTGAATGTTGTATTGTAGTAACCCTCAAGCATTTTTTTTCAACCATAAGGTAAGGACTATTGTGCTTGGGAAACGAGACAAAACAAATGGAAAATGAAAGGTGGAACGGCGATGTCTAGAAGGCCGGTGACGTTGGCCGCCGAACGCCGCCCGAACAAGGAGAGGAGCCGACTTCAGTAGAAGTGATAAATGTCTTCATCCAACTTTCTTGTGTTTTTTTCTGTTTGACATTGTATGGCCATTGTTTTTACTTAGGGTGTCATAGGTCAAATCAGTGGTCATGATTGATATGCATAGACAATTACTTAAGAGTAAGATAATACATTATCACGTGTCTACAACATATTTGGATGGAGAGCAAATAAACTTTAAAGCCATTTTTCTCCGTTTCACTGTTTGCGAGGTTACTGCTCTTTGCCTTTGTATGGTAAAGCGGGTAACTGCTGTCACAACAAGGTGGATCAAAGCCAAAGTGCAGTAACTTCAGTTATTGCTGTTTGCCTCAGTTTTTACTTGGATTTTGTAGTTAATGCAAATTTCACACTCCATTTTCTCTGAAATGGAACATAATTGAACCAGTACACTTTGTCAAGTGATTTCAGTTTTAACTCAATTTCTACCAAAGTGATGTGTATTTCCTATTGGGATCCAGTCAGAGTAAGGATATCTAACAATTGGAACTCTTAATCACCCACAACTGTTTTCCTTCAAAATGACTGCCAGGGTAGGGAAGTCTGATTACTTAGATGACATAAATCATCTAAACTGGAAAAAACATCTTAGTAACGGTGCATACGGTAAGTCTAACAGATTGTATTAGTTAAAAAAACTAAACGTAGCTTTGTTATTTATCTTTGTGTAGCATAAGAATAATCAACCAGTCAATGTACATGCAAAAACACAAATATTGAAAAAAAATATTCTGAAAATCAACCTGCAATAGAGCATGCTGGGGGTGGGGGGGTTACTTCTGAATCAACACTTCTTGCCTTCCAACGAATCGTGATTTCCTTCCAAAGGATCATTTAAGAACCCATTCTTCAAAAAATGAACCTTTAACATTCTTAGGATGTTAAAGGTTCTAAGTAGAATCCTTTGCCTTATGAAGAACATTTATTCAGATGAATTTATTCAGCTTCGTAGAACCTTATCCCTCTGCAAAGGACCCTTTTGGAACCCTTTTCCTAAGAATGTAGGGAAAATAGGCTCATCTCTCTCTCTCTCCGTCTCTCTCTCTCTCTGTCTCTCCATCAGTCTCTCTCTGACTCTCCCTCTCTCTTGCTCTCTCTCTCTCTCTGTCTCTCCATCAGTCTCTCTCTCTCTCTCTCTCTCTCTCTCTCTCTCTCTCTCTCCCTCTCTCTTGCTCTCTCTCTCTCTCTGTCTCTCCATCAGTCTCTCTCTGACTCTCCCTTTCTCTCCCTCCCTCTTTCTCTCACACACTCCCTCCCTTTCTTGTCTCTTCCCATCGTCCTCATCTCTTCCCATCTGCCTCCTCCTCTCTCTCTCTCTGTCTCACTCCCACTTTCTCTCTCTCAATCTCTCTCTCACCACCCTGCGGACATGACCTGTTTAACGTGCAATGTCACACATCTCTCCTTATAATTGCTTTTCGATACAGCTGCTTTGTTTGATAGATGTGAAAAGGCAATCACTGTCTGAGCCCTTACGTCTTGTAAATGTCTCCCCTCTGCCGGATCGATACACAGCATTTTAGGGCCTAAGGACAGTGGCAGAATGTCCTCTTGTTGTGTTCTTGGTATTGGATTTTTGTTTTGTGTCGCTGTTCTGTGTTGGCAGAGCCCAGGGAAAGAACATTCCACGTTATCTGGGAGATAGAATAGTCTCATCTTACTCTTATGTTTTGAGGTTCACACACATACACACACACACACACACACACACACACACACACACACACACACACACACACACACACACACACACACAGCTGGCTGCCATTAGTAATCCTGCCAGGTTAAAATAAAACAAGCTCGTGCATTTGCATGAGTAGCCCTTGTAAGACAATGCCGTAGCAACTTCTATGGTCTTATGTCTAGCCCTGTCTTGGATCTGTTTAGTCAACTCCTCCCTTACGGAAAAACTTTATGAATTTCACATGTGAACACGTGATCGCGTGTGACCTCATGAAATCACATTTGATTTCTGTCATGGTCCCCTGGAGGTTTTTGTCCAGTTACGGTGAAAATATGATAAATGTAGAACTAGTTACTGTGTTTTTACAGTTAAATACAGGTGTTAATAGACAGTAGGCTGATACTTGGGAATCAACCTCCTGGTTACTAACTACCTGAAGTTCCTACTGCACCACCAGGTCTGCTGGTGTAATGGAAATTGGCAAAAATACATTTCTGCACTTTGTGTCACGCCCTGACCTTAGACAGCCTTTTTATTTCTCTATTTGGTTCCCAATCAGAGGCAGCTGTCTAGCGTTGTCTCTGATTGGGAATCATACTTAGGCAGCCTGTTTTCCACCCTAGTTTGTGGGATCTTGTTTTTGCGCAGTAGCTGTCTATCCCTGCAGAACTTTACGCTTGGTTATATTTTGTTGTTTTGTCGGTGTTTCAGTATTAAATATCATGGACACTTTCCACGCTGCGCTTTGGTCTCATTCAGTCAACGACGGACGTAAGACTTTGCCTGACGTTGCAGTAAAATAAAGTAAATATATACTACTTGGTGTTATGTCTATAAAATGACAGTATGCTGTTGTATTCTGATTTCAATTAGTGTAAAAAAACAACTGTAATTTTGTACTGTAACAACACTTGGGATTTGAAATAAAAACCTCTTGGTCACTAACAACCTGAAACATCCTGCTTACAGTGAAGCTATAACACCAGATCTTCGAGCATGAAAAAGATTTGGCCACGGACTTAATGCATTTCTGCACTTTGCTAAAAGCTGCCCAGAATCAAGTCAATAATTGTCCAATAATCACCACCAATATAACATCAACATAAAACTACCAGTACTCAACGACACTTGACATAGAGTACACATCAGGGGTAGGCAACCCTGTTCCTGGAGTGCCATAGGTACTGCAGGATTTTGTTCAAACTAGGCCCCACACCCGACCAGCTGAGCCAGTTGTTCAGTGATTGCCTAAATTCAACACACCTGGTCATCCAGGTCAGTTAAATCAAAAACATGATGTGCTTACAGCACTTCATCCCTGATATACATTAACACTTTGGGGATTTCAACTTGCATCTTCTTGGTTGGGAGTGCATCAATGTTTTTGCAGAGCCACCAGGTTCATACTTATTCATACAATGTTAAAACATTTTTTAAATAATAATAGATTACAAAAAAGAGAAAAAAATTAACACGAAAAATAAAATAAATATAAGGGGATGGTTAGTAAACAGTGTTGCTACCTGGGGGTACAAAAAGGTCAAAGGTACACTTCACAGGAACACATATGAACTCACATGGTACAGTTCAGTACCTGGTAGGTATAATAGGATATTTTTCTACCCAATATTTTGAATATAATGTATCTGTGCTTTGATAGGTGGGGGCAATGTACTGGTGGTGACATTATCATATTTTGGGGCGTGGTCAAATATATGTGTATTTATGCCAACCTTCAGTCGAAGTGTTGAAGCCGTTTTAATTGTTTGATGGTTATGCCAATAAAAGTAGAGCAATTCCTTTGGCACTGGCTGTTCTTAAGAGGTTGTAAGAGAGTGTGTCAGTGATGAGCGGATCTGTATAGACTAGAGGTTACTGTGGATATACCATTAACTTAATGGCAAGTTGATGCTGTGAATTTGTCTTTTTTTACTGGAATGTTATTGTAACTCACTGGGGAAATGTTGCCAGTAACCTACAGAACTGCCACTCAGGGTTGCCAGGTATAGCTAAAATTACCCGCCCAATGACAACTCAAAACCTGACAAAATGGCCTGAAAACTAGCCCTATTTTATTTTCCCTCAGCCTTGAAGCGAGCATAGAAGTTATTTAGCTCGTCTGGAAGGCTCGTGTCACTGGGCAGCTCTCGGCTGCACTTCCCTTTGTAGTCTGTAATAGTTTGCAAGCCCTGCCACATCCGACAAGCATCGGAGCCAGCATAGTGCGATTCGATCTTAGTCCTGTATTGACGCTTTGCCTGTTTGATGGTTCGTCGGAGGGCATAGCGAGATTTCTTATAAGCTTCCGGGTTAGAGTCCCGCTCCTTGAAAGCGGCAGCTGTACCCTTTAGCTCAGTGAGGATGTCGCCTGTAATCCATGGCTTCCGGTTGGGGTATATACGTACAGTCACTGTGGGGACGACGTCCTCGGTGCACTTATTAATAAAGCCAGTGACTGATGTGGTGTATTCCTCAATGCCATCGGAAGAATCCCGGAACATGTTCCAGTCTGTGATAGCAAAACAGTCCTGTTAGTATCTGCTTCCTCTGACCACTTTTTTTATAGACCGAGTCACTGGTGCTTCCTGCTTTCATTTTTGCTTGTAAGCAGGAATCAGGAGGATAGAGTTATGGTCAGATTTGCCAAATGGAGGGTGAGGGAGAGCTTTGTATGCATCTCTGTGTGTGGAGTAGAGGCGGTCTAGAGAAGAGTTACCGTATTTATACAATAAACACATTTTCCATCATTCTATTGAGCCAATTAAGAAGGAATATCGACTTAACTTGTAGCGTTAGAAGCAAAATGTGGTTTTCACCAAAATAATAGTTATTGTGAACTATGACATGACATGACTTAATAAACTAATTGGAATATGTCGCAAAATAAAATATAATTTGCTCTTATTAAAATCGGCAGATCATTTTCCATTAACGGATGTCGATGTAGCTCGTTTGACTGCTATGATTAAGCATTAAGGCACCCTGGGGGTTTGTGGTATATGGCCAATATACCACGGCTAAGGGCTGTTCTTAAGCATGACGCAACGTGGAGTGCCTGGATACAGCCCTTAGCCGTGGTATATTGGCCATATACCACAAACCCACCGGGTGCCTTATTGCTATTATAAACTGGTTACCAAAGTAAAAGTATTTTTTTGTCATACCCATGGTATACTGTCTGATATACCACGGCTTTCAGCTAATCAGCATTCAGGGCTTGAACCTCATTTATAATTGTAAAAATATCCATTGTGCACATGTGCATAACTATAGATAGGAGAGTTTGAGTGATGAAGTTGGACAGAGGATCTCGAAATCTCTGAGCGAGAAACACTAGGACAAACTTAAAAACAAATGTTAGGCTATTTTATGGCAATTGGGCTGTTATCATGTGCCAGATAATGACTAAAAACCTTTATAACTGGCCCACTTGCGAGATTGATTTGCAATTTCAATAGGCATAGGCTACAGACTAATATCTGGGTTTATAATTGTAATTCTACTTTGCCGTGGTTTGCTTGGATAGATGCAGGCAGCCTATAGCCCCTGATAGTCCTACATCTCTGTAACGCTCAATGAGTGAATGGGTGTGGAGTCAGGCGCAGAGAGCAAAGGATGTGGGAAAAAACACGCTTTAATGTCCAAAATCAAAAGAACAAAATAGTATTACCCAACAGGCGTAACTATTAAAACAATATAGTACCCTTAGGTAAAATACCAGGACAGCGAGAAAACCCAACAAACCACTAACACCTCTCACAAATACAGAAGAACAAGCCCGCACAAACAGAAGCGGGCTAAACGAACTTAAATAACACCACCCTAACAACCAAACAATGAACAGGTGAAACCAATTAGACAAAACCAAACGAACACGGAACAAAGGATCGGTGGCAGCTAGTAGACCGGCGACGACGACTGCCGAGCGCCACCTGAACAAGAAGGGAAGTCACCTTCGGTAATATTCGTGACAATCTCATTTCAGATAGTCTACTGAATGATTTAGCAGACTCATTTATTAAACATGAATAGTTTGCCGATTTCGAAGTAAGAGGTGCTTCTGTTTCCCAATAGCCTGCTGGAATAGGCTACTGAGGATGTGGTCGTAATTTCAATGACTGAATTAAATATTAATAATATGTACATTAACTGAATTTGCTTGTCAACAACAGCCATTGTTTATTTTTATTTTTTTATCCTGTAGCCAAATCTGATTGACTGTTACCGTCAGTCTAATGCGTTCCAACGATAGAGCTTTGATAACTTCCAATTGATTTAACTAAACATGGCCATAATAATTGCATAATAACACAAGGCTACAACAACAATACGCTGACGTTATAGGCTATTTATTAAATCCGTTTTCCAGCGCCAGGTAGGCTACACAAGTGGCACAAATTGTTTTGCAATGACTGCAGTGATATAGGCCTAGTCATTTCAACATATTCATTGTATCAAATGGTAGGCTACAATGGCATATAAATTAATAGGCTACTTGATGGACAACAAATGTAAATGTATCATTCCTGTCACGTTCTGACCTTAGTTCCTTTGTTTTTGTCTTTGTTTTAGTATGGTCAGGGCGTGAGTTGGGGTGGGCAGTCTATGTTCTTTTTTCTATGATTTGGGATTTCTGTGTTTGGCCTGGTATGGTTCTCAATCAGAGGCAGCTGTCAATCGTTGTCCCTGATTGAGAACCATACTTAGGTAGCCTGGTTTCACCTTTGAGTTGTGGGTGATTATTTTCTGTTCAGTGTTTTTTTTCAGCACCATACAGGACTGGTTGTTTGTCGGTTTATTTCAGTGTTCAATTATTTTATTAAAGAATATGGACACTTGCCACGCTGCGCATTGGTCCTCCTCTTCTTCCACCGACGACCATTACACATTCTCCACATTTAATGTCAGTTTCATTGAGTACTTTTCCCCCTAACAAAAGCAGGTGAGGGAGTTCCATAATTTCCATTTCAAATTTCCATAATGACAAGTTAAATAGCCTACCTACAACTGGTAAAAAGTTGTCACATTGTGCAAGTGTGCTGCTCTGTCTCCTCTCACTCATTTGACTCAGCCAATAGGGGACTAAGCTGCATGCTGCTGTGCTCTCTCAACACACACACATCCCTAAGGCCCTCCCCACCACTCACTCAATAACATAGTTAACAGCAGCAGGTCACAGTGAAATACTTCAAAAATATATATATATATGTTTTAAGAGAAATACAATGTTGGCGACAGTGCAATTTAGAAGTAGCCCAAAAAACCCGCAACCCGCTACCAATCCATTTTCACCCGCGACATTGTTTTGAAAGTAGCCCAATTTGTGGGAAAACAGTAAACATGGCAACCCTGCTGCCACTAGCAATCTTGCCAGCAACCTATTGTGCCTTCACTGACTCTTCTGTTGACAACATGCACATCACTTGCTGATTGGCAGCATACTGCATACAGGCTTGGTTTATTCGAGGCGTGGCTTTCAGCCAGCTCTTTTTAGTCTTCCATAAGAGGGGCTGTCATCCCAATTAATCTGGTCTGTTCATAAACATTATGCTTTGACACTATTAGTTCTGCAGGTTTGTTAAAGGCCGACATAAGTGCATGTGATACCGAGCATCATAAGAGCTTTAACATATAGCTAGTTACCATGCAATTGTAATACTCATTTTCCTATCAGACCGTCAGCTCAGTGAGTATGATGGATTAGATATGGTAAGTTACTGTGAAATTTACAATAACTCCCTTGTAACTATTATAGTTGACAGTAAGTTATTGAAAATTAAACATTAACCTCCTGTGAACCAGTTGCCATTAAAGAGGAACTGACAGCGTTTTAACGACTTTGCAGAAATGAAACAAACAGACAATCATAATACCAGTAAAAAAGATCCAATTCCAAGTTTATGCTACAAAACTTCAAAAGAGGTTTTAAAATGAGTTTGTATTTGACTCAACATTCCATGATGCAGAGTAAGGCATTGTTGGCAGAATAGATGGAGGCAGTTCAATGCATGATCAGTCTAATTCACTAATACATTTCTTGGTAGTCCAACAAATATTGCTATCAGGTTGTAAATCACAGCTGGCCTTGTACATTGTGTGCTGTCTCAAGTCAATCGAGATTCAGTTTCAATTACTCCATATTTTGGATTAAAAACGGACTAATGTAACTAAGGCTGGGAATGTCAATTCAATCAAACTAGCAAGGGCAATGATAAGTCAGTCAATACGTGGCTAATAGGCTAACGTATCTATTTATGTAGCTATTCAGTTAGTGAGCTAAAAACACCACCACTTAACACACCCTCTAACTCTTCGGAAGTGAAATCTTGTATACCCAAATCCTTCTCTGCAGCTGCCACCACAACATCTACTATATGTTCTTGGTAACAAATAACCATCTGGTGGCACTGCTGAGGCAATAATGCACTCCAGACCAAAAGGTTGCAAGTTCAAATCCCGAGAGCATTTACGCCCACTTAGGGCTAGATTCTATCAGAGCCATGCTAGCAAACACCCGCATAGCAGTTGTGTCGGAGGTAGAACTGCGTTAGTGCTGTCAAATCCACAAGTGTCTCCTGGCGTTGTACCTGAAGAGGAAATTGCCATTGGCTGCATGGAGCTGCATTAACAGAAGTCCCATGCAGCCTTGTTTACAAGTTGGATTGTGATATGTAATCTACACATTGACAAGGCTGATATAAATCCTTTAATGATTTTCAATTTGCGTGTTATTATTTCTATATAGCCTACACTTTCTCGTTCTGAACTTCTAGCTTAAGTAGTGTGACTTCATGACAATAACCAACACGAGCAGCTGCTCACTGATTTGACAGCTCTAATGCACACCTCCGACACTGCCAAAACACCAGCTAATGCGGGTGTCGGCTATCTTGTGTTTACGCTTGATCAGAAAGAATCTAGGCCTTAATGTCAAGTGTCTCTGAGCACTGCTACTTTTTAGTTGGTGTTGTAAGATAATGGCACAATTATTGACTTGATTCCGGGCAACTTCTAGCAAAGTTCAGAAATGTATTCTTGATAATAAATCTATGGCCGATCTCTATCGAAACGTTGTTATACATAAATATCACCTTGGGAGCAAGAGCAGCAGTGTGCAGTATTTTCCTTTCTGTTTTCCATGAGTTTGGCTACAACTCCAGCACCTGTGGAAAGTACCTGGATGTGCGCATGTTTTTCAGCTTTTGTACACAATCTCTATCATGGCCACAGACCCTGTGGCGAGGCAGAAAATGCAGGTTGCTGTCATTTAAGAGGTTGTGACTTCAAATCCCAGGTGAGGTTGCATCCAAAGTAACCAATGTTTAGGTCAATTCTATTTAAGTTCCAGTCAATTCAGAATGTAAACCAAATTTAAATTCCTTTTTTTCCCGATATCGGAATTTCTGTGTACTTCCTGAATACAGTTCATTGTTGTATATTTACTGACAAAATACAGTTCAGTTGTAGAGTATATACTGAACAAAAATATAAACGCAACATGCAACAATTTCACTCAATTGAAATAAATGAATTAGGCCCTAATCGTTGTCCGTAGCTTTTTATTTTTTATTTATTTGACTAGGCAAGTCAGTTAAGAACAAATTCTTATTTTCAATGACGGCCTAGGAACAGTAGGTTAACTGCATTGTTCCTGCTTGTGCCTGCCCATACCATAACCCCACTGCCACCATTGTGCACTCTGTTCACAACGCTGACATCAGCATACCACTTGCCATACACGTGGGTCTGCAGTTGTGAGGCCAGTTGGCAACAGCTCTGGTGGACATTTCTGCAGTCAGCATGCCAATTGCACGCTCCCTCAACTTGAGGCATTGGGTTGTGTTACAAAATGTCACATTTTAGAGTGGCCTTTTAGAGTGGCCCCAGCACAAGGTGCACCTGTGTAATGAGCATGCTGTTTTATCAGCTTCTTGATATGCCACACCTGTCAGGTAGATGGATAATCTTGGCAAAGGAGAAATGTTAACAGGGACGTAAACAAATTTGTTCACAACATTTTGTGCGAATTAATATTTCTGGGATCTTTTATTTCAGCTCGTGAAACATGGGACTTTACATGTTGTGTTTATATTTTTGTTTAGTGTATCAAAAGTTGTTTCCATTATTTTCACCCCAGCTCAGTAGCCAGTAACTTACTGTAAAATTACAGGATTGTTTTTTTTTTTTTAACAGTTTGTGCCATAAGCGTATCTAAAGTATCCTATAAGTTTAAATGGATTTGCAAGTGAGGAATGCCAAGTTCATTTGCAGGATGGGCAAAAAAGTACCTTAGTGCATTGCAATTGACAGTAAATACACTATATATACAAAAGTAAGTGAACACCCCTTCAAATTAGTGGATTCAGCTATTTCAGCCAAACCCATTGCTGACAGGTGTATAAAATCGAGCACACAGCCATGCAATCTCCATAGACAAACATTGGCAGTAGAATGGCCTTACCAAAGAGCTCAGTGACTTTCAACGTGGCACTGTCATAGGATGTCACCTTTCCAACAAGTCAGTTTGTCAAATTTCTGCCCTGCTAGAACTGCCGGTCAACTGTAAGTGCTGTTATTGTAAAGTGGAAATAGCTAGGAGCAACAATGGCTCAGCCGCAAGCTCACAGAATGGGACTGCCGAGTGCTGAAGCAAGCACCACGTAAAAATCGTCTGTCCTCGGTTGCAACACTCACTACCGAGTTCCAAACTGCCTCTGGAAGCAACATCAGCACAATAACTGTTTGTCGGGAGCTTCATTAAATGGATTTCCATGGCCGAGCAGCCGCAGACAAGCCTAGGATCACCATGAGCAATGCGTCGGCTAGAGTGGTGTAAAGCTCACTGCCATTGGGCTCTGGAGCAGTGAAAACGTGTTCTCTAGAGTGATGAATCACGCTTTACCGTCTCGCAGTCTGAAGGACGAATCTGGGTGGGGCAGATGCCAGGAGAACGCTACCTGCCCCATTGCATTAGTGCTAACTGTAAAGTTTGGTGGTGGAGGAATAATGGTCTGCAGCTGTTTTTCATGGTTTGGGCTAGGCCCTTTAGTTCCAGTGAAGGGAAATGTTAACGCTACAGCATACGATGACATTGTAGGCGATTCTTTGCTTCCAACTTTACAGTTTGGGGAATGCCCCCGTGCACAATGCGAGGTCCGTACAGAAATGGTTTGTCTGGATCGGTGTGGAAGAGCTTGACTGGTCAGCGCAAAGCCCTGACCTCAACCCCATCGAACACCTTTGGTATGAATTGGAAAGCCGACTGCAAGCCAGTCCTAATCGCCCAACATCAGTGTCCGCTCTCACTAATGCTCTTGTGACTGAATGGAAGCCCAGCAGCAATGTTTCAACATCTAGTGGAAAGCCTTCCCAGAAGCAGCAAAGGCGGATCAACTCCATATTAATGCCCATGATTTTGGAATGAGGTGTTCAATGAGCAGGTATCCACATACTTTCGTTAATGTAGTGTATATTGTAAAACACTAATACAGTATCCTATTAATGTAGAAATGTACTGTATAATGGCTGTACAATTTACCATAAAATGAACAGCAATGGCTTACAGTGTAGTTTCATGTTATCAAATGTTGAACCCAAAAATGTCACGTGAATCTTCTTTTTTTTTTAACACTTCACGTGATATTTCACATAATTTAACACTCAGTGTTATATTACCAAAATCCACATGTGAAACTTCATGAGAAATATCATCACATGTGAAGTGTTCCAAAAACACATGGTTTCACATGATTTCACATGTGCAAAGCATGTGATTTTCCACTTGTGAAATCATGTGGTTTTTCCTCAAGGGCTATGGTGATTGTTGACCATATAGCCCAAACAGTTCTGGGTTCAGGCTAGTCTGTTGGCTGTCTCAGGCTGAGAGATTCCTGAGGCGTTGAAAAGGAAAGAATCTGAGTTAAAGGTGGATGTCATGTCACCTCCCATCTGCAGCGCTGTCGGTGATAATGTGAAGTGATAATGTGATTTTGCCATTAGGACAGAGGGGGAGGGAGGGAGGGAGGGAGGGAGAATGAAGTTGAGAGAGAGACCTGAGGGACAGCCGGTGAGAAGTACAGTGTGATTATTCATATACTTTGTTGTTGCCATTGCTGTTAAAATGAGTCACAATCATCATTGTTGCTTAATTACAAACAGTCTAGTATATTCATGTATTTGACAATCATCGATATGTGTTTACTTTGACAATGTAAGTGTTTTCTTTCCATGTCAATAAAGTATACTTAATTGAATTGAATTGAGAGAGGGAGGGTTCGGCATAGACGAGGGAGATGGGGGAAGAGAGAGGGGGGAGAGAGAGACAGGAGAGCAAAAAGAGGGATCAAAGTCGGTCATATAAGGAGGGATATATGAGGTGACTGACGACATGTCTGGTCTGATTGGGTGAAACGGAGATTAGAGCTACTAACAGTGTCACATAGATTACAGCAGGTTAGAGTCTCATCTATCACAGTGGAAATTTGATTAGATTTACGTAATCATAGTTGGACTCCTATTCAAAAAGCTTCTCAGAGTAAAAGTGTTGACCTAGGATCTGTTTCCCCTGTCAATAAAATGTTATTTGTTAAGATCTGAAAGACCAAACTAATCCTGTATCAGCACTCTGAGACTTTGTGAATACCAACTCTGTGGCCTTTGTCTGACCGCTGAGATGACCATGGTACCTGAAAGTGTTTGCATTCAACAACGGGACTGTCATGACAGCTTGCACTTGTCTTTTGCATACCCTTTTGCATAGCTGGTGTTTCACAACTTCTTTGTAAGCATACTGAGTAGAGTAGAGCTATTGAACAAATAGTCTCCAGACTCGTAGTTTGTGTTTGTTTTGTGGACTGGCTGTAAGATGTTGTTTGGCTTCTGAAAAGAGGCAAGGCATTCGAACAACAATGGACACATTTACCCCTGCCAACACACACACACACACACACACACACACACACACACACACACACACACACACACTTTTTCACAGTAACACGGCTGTCCTCTCAATCTTGTTTCCCAGTGAAAAGCTCTGTGTTTTGACACTGGCAGATGCAAAATGAGGAAGGTGAATGTTTGCGGTGGGGTGGACAATTTGTAACCCAAGATTTTTCAAATGCACTCCTGTGTTGGACTGTGCACTCCTGTGTTGGTGTCCTTAGGAGCGCACGTACATGTGTGTGCGTTGGCGTTGGCTTGTATTTGCGCGTGCGCACACGCGTGTGTATTTGTCATACAAACTCTGTAATCTACTGTAGTCCTCCTTGGTTGTTGTTTCTCAGTAGCAGAAAGTTGCGGAGGCTGGGATTTTAAAAGGCTGGCAAACAGTAGCTATGCAGAGAGCAGACAGTGAGAGTAGAAAGAGCTATCTGGATTTCTCCCTTCACTAACATTCGAGAGAAACCACCACACAATCAGGTCAGCTACTGCCTGAAGGTGCTGGGCGGAGAGAGGAGAGGCTGGATGGGGAGAGACAGAGAAGGAGATAAGGAGAGAGATAACGACAGATAGAGAATGAGAAAGATGAGAATAAACAGGGGTAGAGATAGGAAGAGAGGGAAGGCAGGCTGCGTGCACACTGCCCACAAAATGAGGTGGAAACTGAGCTGTACTTCCTAACCTCCTGCCCAATGTTTGACCACCTTAGAGATACTTTTTTCCCCACAGATCATACGGACCCACAAAGAATTTGAAAACAAATCAAACATTGATAAACTCTCATATCTGTTAGGCGAAATACCAGTGTGCAATCACAGCAGCAAGATTTGTGGCCCGTTGCCATGAGAAAAGGGCAACCGGGTGCAGCACAAACAACAAGATGACAAGATGGCGCCGACGGAGAAGGGCGACATCTTACGAGTTCCGACCCATCTTTCCTTTCTTTGTACAGAAAGACCATACTATTATCACATATGACCGCCAAAACACTTCTGGACATCAGATCGACAGTTACTAACCTTGATTTAGACTTAAATACAACTTCAACTCTGACTCAGCTGTTCCACTGTTCATACCGGACCCTATTCCTTTGTTCCATGGGCTACCAAAACACAGCAGGCGTAAACGTGGGAGACAAGGTGGAGTCCTAGTGAAATTGAGGCGAAGAGAAACTGAACGGCGCTCCCCTCCGTTCTATTGGCAAATGTCCAGTCACTGGAGAATAAGATGGATGAGCTTCGTTCGAGAGTCTCCTATCAGAGGAAAGCTGCAATATTATGTCTTTCTGAAACGAGGCTGGATGAGCTGATCACCATTGTCTCTGTTCCCAAGAGCTCCAAGGTAACCTGCCTAAATAAGTATCGACCTGTAGCACTCACATCTGTAATTATGAAGTGCTTTGAAAGGCTGGTCATGATACACATCAACACCATCATCATAGAAACCTTACTGTAGACCCACTCCAATTCGCATACCGCCCCAACAGATCCACAGATGATGCAATCTCAATTGCACTTCACACTGCCCTCTCCCACCTGTGCAAGAGGGGAAATAGCTATGTGAGAATGCTGTTCATAGAATACAGCTCAGCGTTCAACACACTAGTGCCCCCCAAGCTCATCACCAAGCTAGGCAACAACACCTCTGCCATGCTGACCCTCAACACGGGGCCCCCTCACGGGTGTGTACTCACTGTTCACCCACGACTGTGTGGCCGCGCACGACTCCAACACCATCATCAAGTTTGCTGACAACATGGCAGTGGTAGGCCCAGTCACCGAAGGAGAAAGAGGAGAGAGCACGCCCCCATCCACATCGACGAGGCTGTTGTGGAACAGGTTGAGAGCTTTAAATTCATTGGCGTGTGTGTATGTAGGGTTGTGTCACTAAGGACTTAACATGGTCCACACACATCTGCACAGTCGTAAAGAGGGCACGGCAGCGCCTCTTCCCTCTCAGGAGGCTGAAATGTTTTGGCATGGGCCCTCGGATCCTCAAAAAGTTCTACAGCTGCACCATTGAGAGCATCTTGACTGGCTGCATCATCGCTTGGTATGGCAATTGCACTGCCCTTGACTGCAATGCGTTACAAAGGGTAGTGCGGACAGGCCAGTTCATCACTGAGGCCGAGCTCCCTGCCATCCAGGACCTCTATACCAGGCGGTGTCAGAGGAAGGCACAAAACGTTTCCAAAGACTCCAACCAAACGCTACTGGAGCATCGGCTCTTGGACCAACTGGCTCCGAGACAGCTTCTACCCCCAAGCCATAAGACTGCTAAATAGCCAGACCCTATGCACCTTACGCACACTCACTAGACTTTATATACACACCGTGTACACACTACCCTGTCACTCCCACACAAATCCTTCACACGTTCAAACACTACATATGCACACACATAACACACACGAGCACACCAACACAACACAAACAAACCTACATACACGCACACTCACACACACACACACACACACACACACACACACACACACACACACACCTTTCATCATCTGCTGCTACTCTGTTCTTCATTTTAGTCTTGTTATTATCTATCCGGATGCCTAGTCACTTTACCCTGCCTTCATGCACTGTACATATCTACCTCAAGTAGCTGGCACATTGATCTGGTACTGGTACTCCCTGTATATAGCTCCACATTGATCTGGTACTGGTCCTCCCTGTATATAGCTCCACATTGATCTGGTACTGGTCCTCCCTGTATATAGCTCCACATTGATCTGGTACTGGTACTCCCTGTATATAGCTCCACATTGATCTGGTACTGGTCCTCCCTGTATATAGCTCCACATTGATCTGGTACTGGTCCTCCCTGTATATAGCTCCACATTGATCTGGTACTGGTCCTCCCTGTATATAGCTCCACATTGATCTGGTACTGGTCCTCCCTGTATATAGCTCCACATTGATCTGGTACTGGTACTCCCTGTATATAGCTGCACATTGATCTGGTACTGGTACTCCCTGTATATAGCTCCACATTGATCTGGTACTGGTCCTCCCTGTATATAGCTCCACATTGATCTGGTACTGGTACTCCCTGTATATAGCTCCACATTGATCTGGTACTGGTCCTCCCTGTATATAGCTCCACATTGATCTGGTACTGGTCCTCCCTGTATATAGCTCCACATTGATCTGGTACTGGTACTCCCTGTATATAGCTCCACATTGATCTGGTACTGGTACTCCCTGTATATAGCTCCACATTGATCTGGTACTGGTCCTCCCTGTATATAGCTCCACATTGATCTGGTACTGGTACTCCCTGTATATAGCTCCACATTGATCTGGTACTGGTACTCCCTGTATATAGCTCCACATTGATCTGGTACTGGTACTCCCTGTATATAGCTCCACATTGATCTGGTACTGGTCCTCCCTGTATATAGCTCCACATTGATCTGGTACTGGTACTCCCTGTATATAGCTCCACATTGATCTGGTACTGGTACTCCCTGTATATAGCTCCATTCTAGTGTATTTGATTTTATTCCTTGTCAGTTTTTTTTACAATCGCTAGGACCCATTTCTCAACACCTCTTCACACAGTTCACACAGAACTCTTCACACAGTTCTCCTAACCAACTTTCAGCTTGGCACAGCAGTTCATTTCACATCCAAAATGCACTGAAACTACCAAAATACTTCATACATGTCTCAAATCAACACATTTTTCCATAACACAAGCAAAGGTTGTCACCCAACAAGCACACTTTGTCACTCATAAAACAATGATCTGAAAAACACTAACAACAGGTAGCAATGTTTTCTTTTGTAAAATTTCTTTTCAGAACAAGAATGACACCCCTCTACTGTTTAGAATTCACTGCAGTATATGTTACAGGAATGAATCAGACATGATACAATATGCTTCAATATGTGTTATGTAATTTTTTGGCATTGAGTGATTCCAAAATACAAGAATTTGTATATACACCATCTACCGATACAGATACAGTAGCAATTCTAGTCAACCCTGTCTTCTGCATTTGGCCACAGGTTCTCATCCACATCACATCTTATGTTATCTTGGGCAACACACCTAGGAAATAATCTTTTGGCATGCCTGGTCCATCCCTGGCAGTCTCTGCAGATATGTCCAGGCATCCAGCATTCATTGCGTCCAGGAGGGACAGTTGATCATGTGGATGGTGGTCATAAACCTTTCAGCTCCATGAGGAAAATAATTCCTCTATTGAGGAATGGAGAGTAAGGTGGAAGGAAAACAATTCCTCTATGGGGTTGAGGAATGGAGAGTAAGGTGGGAGGAAAAGTGACACCATCCTGGGATGGGCTGTAAACCACTCTGACTGCACAGGAGTGGTGAAATGCCACATTGTTCCATACAATTACAAACGTTGGCTGATTTCACCTCACCGCAACCCTTTCCTCACCTGACACAACCCTTTCCTCACTTGGCACAACCCTTTCCTCACCTGGTACAACCCTTTCCTCACCTGACACAACCCTTTCCTCACCTGACACAACCCTTTCCTCACCTGACACAACCCTTTCCTCACTTGGCACAACCCTTTCCTCACTTGGCACAACCCTTTCCTCACCTGGTACAACCCTTTCCTCACCTGGTACAACCCTTTCCTCACCTGACACAACCCTTTCCTCACCTGACACAACCCTTTCCTCACTTGGCACAACCCTTTCCTCACCTGGCACAACCCTTTCCTCACCTGGTACAACCCTTTCCTCACCTGGCACAACCCTTCCATAGAGGTCATCCAGGAATGTAATGAGACGCTCTGTGTTGTATGGCCCAATTAGAGGTTTATGTAACAGCAATCCATCAGAGGATATTGCTGCACACATTGTGTTGTTGGCACCCCTCTGGCCCGGGACATCCACTGTGGCTCTTTTCCTAATCACATTCCTTCCTCGCCGCTGTATTTTGGCCAAGTTGAAACCAGCCTCATCCACAAAGACGAATATGTGGGGTGTTTGCCTGGCTTCAATCTCCATGACTCTCTAAAATCAATCCACAAGGCAACACAAGAGTTAGTCTATTACGGTAGTTTACATTATACCTTAAAACATGTCATTGTGTGCCTCTGCCCTGTTTGGTTTTGTTCAAATCCAGTTCTGTATTTTATAGTCATCTTACCTGGATATATTGGTGCCTGAGTTGCTTGACTCGTTCAGAGTTCCTCTCAAAGGGAACAGTGTACAACTTCTTTATCCTGACTTGATGTTGTTTCAGGACTATAGAAATAGTTGTAATGCTTACATTGTGAATATTCCAAATGTAATGTTGTCTGCCAACACTCTGTCCCGAATCTCTGAGTTGTATGTCATTGTTTCTGATGACCATATCAACATTTGCAGTTTCCTCACAGCAGTGAAAATCCTACCTCTTCCGCCTGTGAGAGGTAACCGTTGGGTCCTAAGCAGAAATACAGAAACAATTACACACACGTGGGTTTGGAGGCTTTGCTCAATTTACTTCTGTAATAAGCAGTTCAGTCAGATGCCCTTGCAGAATGCACATCTTACCTGTTGTTGGAAATGTCTCACAATAGATGCCACTGTTGAGCGTTGCAGATTTGTCTGCACTCTCAGACCAGCCTCTCTCATTGATGGACCATTAATTATTATATGAGTTATAGGAGCCCTAATCTCATCTGAGACAACAGTTCTTGATCTTCCTCAGTCTTCTTCCACCACACCAGCCCTGTACCCCAATACTAATCCTAATCCTAACCAACCAGCCCTATACACCAATCCTAAACCTAACCAACCAGCCCTATACACCAATCCTAAACCTAACCAACCAGCCCTATACACCAATCCGAAACCTAACCAACCAGCCCATACACCAATCCTAAACCTAACCAACCAGCCCTATACACCAATCCTAAACCTAACCAACCAGACCTATGCACCAATCCTTAACCTAACCAACCAGCCCTATACACCAATCCTAAACCTAACCAACCAGCCCTATACACCAATCCTAAACCTAACCAACCAGCCCTATACACCAATCCTAAACCTAACCAACCAGCCCTATACACCAATCCTAAACCTAACCAACCAGCCCTATACACCAATCCGAAACCTAACCAACCAGCCCATACACCAATCCTAAACCTAACCAACCAGCCCTATACACCAATCCTAAACCTAACCAACCAGCCCTATACACCAATCCTAAACCTAACCAACCAGCCCTATACACCAATCGGACTTCAAAATAGTGTCTCTTATAGTTTAACTGGGAATTAAGCTATACCAGCATTAATCACTGCATTGTTCATCACTGCATTAATCACTGCTATACCAGCATTAATCACTGCATTGTTGAGTTTTTTTGTGGAATGAAATCAATGTCTCTACTTCCAAGTAAAAAGGGAAACAACCACTGGCCATATTGCAGGGCAATTTTGATATACCATTTATCACAAAGTTATTTATTTATCACTTCCCTTAATCTTTCAGAGATTCTGCCTCTCTCAGGCTCTTCTCTCTCTCTCTCTCTATTCTCTCTTTTCAGCTAGAAAAAAGGCATCAGACAAACTGCATGTGTCCATAATATTCTTAGATGCTCAGCTGCTCATTTCATTTCATGTATTTCATAACACACTCATTGTTGTCTCGTCCCAGCCAGACAAATGACCTCTATCCAAATGGAACAAAGAAATCCTCTGACTGGATCCTTATTTTATATTCATCATTTTCTTCTGAAAAAAATAATATACCCCCAAATGGGTTTTTGATCAAAGCAAAACCTCAGGGGTAAAGTTATCTTGTTTTTCCAGAGTGCTGTCGGCATAAACAACAAGGTTAAACAGTCGGAGCTTGTTTTTGTTTTGGACAATTGCGCTTGTCTGACCTTTGGATAGAGAACACCTAATAGCATCAATTTACTTAAAAGAAGTAGTACTCCCCAGAGCGCTGTGTGTGCGTGTGCGTGCGCATGTGTGCGTGTGTGTGTGTGTGTGTGTGTGTGTGAGAGGGCAATGGAGAAGTTTGGTAATGCATGACAAGTATGCTTAAACCAACATAAACCCTGGTAGCTTTCCAGGCTGCTCTCCAGAAATGGAGGGATAAACGAAGGGAGGGATGGCGGGATGGAGAGGGGGCCATGAGAACATTTAGACAGATGGGAGCTCCTGTTGAGAGATGGCAACACGGACCGTGGAGATGAATACAGTGCGTCTTTATTTATCAAGTCCATCTCTCCACTCTCGCTCTCTCTATTTGACTCCTCCATCTCTCCCCTCTCTGCCCCCTTTTACGTCCCTCTCCTTTACCCTCACACACTACCTCCCTCTCCTCTAGTTACCTCCTGTTGGCCTCAGCTCTTGTTAGATTTTCCATGCAGTATGTAGAGCAGTGTCTTGGGGTGAATATCCACACTTCTCCCAGTAGGAGAGAATGGAATACAGTCTGTATTCACTGGACAAACTAACACCTCCATTGTGTCAGAGCAATATAAAGTGCGTTTTGGCACACAGTTTCTGCTTAGGATGGTTGTGCTGTGTTTTACAACCTGTGTGTACTGAGACATTCTGAATGGATCCTTGGCACTGGGACACTGCTGCCTGTGTGTCTTCTGTCTGCATGCCTGCTCGAGGCTCCATTGTGCCTAATCCTTCGTGTGTGTGTGTGTGTGTGTGTGTGTGTGTGTGTGTGTGTGTGTGTGTGTGTGTGTGTGTGTGTGTGTGTGTGTGTGTGCCTGTGTGACCTCGCCTAGCTTCAGCTGAAATTACATGTGTAAAATGTAATGTCTTATTGAATCAAGCTCTAGACTGAGATGGCCTTGGGGTCACTATGGTGATGAGAAAGGCCCACACTACTTCTGTAGCTAAGTATCATTCAGTCACAATAACAAACAAGTAGCCATTGGCCAAATGATCCTGCTGGTGGTTATCTCTCCAGGGGGAGTGTTGGACAGTGGACACCCCTGCTTTTGACTCTTGTATGCTATTGAAAACACGATTGCAAATCCTATTGAAAACACTATTGAAAACCCTATTGAAAACACTATTGAAAACACTTTTGAAAGCAAGAAACAAAACAAGAGAAAATGACTGATATGAGCTTGACCTTTATGGTTTGGACTGGGAGTGGGCTGACTGTTGAGTGGTACACTTAGAAAACCTTTGAAGAACCCTTTTTGGTTCCATGTAGAACCCTTTCCACAGAGGATTTTATATTAAACCATAAAGGGTTCTACCTGGAACCAGAAAAAGTTCTACAGTACAATGGGGGACAAACGTAGACCCATTTTGTAACCCTTTTTTTCTACGAGTGTAGGGGAAACAGCCCATTCTATATGTGGATGTGTGTTAACTTTGGACTGATAGATATAAAGTACTGTCCTAGGTTGTGTCTCAAATTACCCTATTACCCATGAGATGTGCTATTATGAGGGAACACTATAGGGTGTGATTTATTCATTTTTTATGAGATTGATGAGGCATGGAGAAGTGGTTAGGGGTAGAGGCTTGTAGGTCAATTACAGATGAACTACAGCTGGGGACCTCCCTCTCTCTCACTCTGTGTGTGTGTGTGTGTGTGTGTGTGTGTGTGTGTGTGTGTGTGTGTGTGTGTGTGTGTGTGTGTGTGTGTGTGTGTGTGTGTGTGTGTGTGTGTGTTGGGGATGTGAAAGTCTTCAGCTATTTTCTGCTCTCTACACTTCCTTGATATTGAAATAAGCAGGGGATCAGTTGATGTGTTTGTCTCTTTCTCATTACATTTTTAAATTGGTGATTATTTGTATACTTGTCTGACATTTTACTGCATTGTTAGGAGCTAGTAACATAAGCATTTCGCTGCACCCGCTATACAATCTGCTAAACTGTGTACACGATCAATACCCTTTGATTTGATTTGATGTACACAACCAATACAAATTTACGACATTTACAAATACAAAATGTTCCATCATCAACTTACAAAACACAATCATATAAACGAATGCATTCTTCAGTCAAAAGGTCACCAATTAGCCACCTGAATTGCCCTAGCAGCACCAAAACATAACATTTTATAGAGATTTCTGGAGTTTATTCCACCTCTGGCCTTCTGTTTTCTCACAGACTCATACTGTATCACAGCCTGCTATATCACTGGGCTATACTCTCCTGTTCGACACAACAGGACAAACACAGGGGGAGGACGAGAGAGGGGATATGGAGAGGAGGGACATCTTCATTTCATCAACATTAGATGTTCAGCTGGCATGTTTACACTAACCTCTCCCTCTCTCTCCCTCTCCCTCTCTTTCTGTCCCCTCTCTCTCTCATTCAGGGCTGAGTGCAGCTAAGCTGTTGAAGGAGAAAGGGCTGAGTCCTGTGGTTCTGGAAGCTAGAGATCGGGTTGGTGGACGGACCTTCACCGTACGGGTAAGACCTCAGTCAGACCACAGGCAAAGTGCCAGTCAAAGTGTAATCCCGATAAGAATCCAGTTCTCTCTCTGATGACCGTACCAGGTCCCTCTCTAGATGCTGTCTAGCAGCTTAACTTGTGTTATAACTTAAATCATTTTCAAGCAACTGGTTAAAGATTTAAACTAAATTGATCTCTGGGATTAGGATGGTCCACTTCTTGTCTGATGAACCCCTCCCTCCCTCCCTCCCTCTCTCTCTCTCTCTCTCTCCAGAATGAGCAGACTAAGTATGTTGACCTGGGTGGGGCCTACATCGGGCCTACACAGAATCGGATCCTCCGATTGGCTAAAGAGTACGGAGTCGAGACCTACAAAGTCAACGAGGAGGAGAGGCTGGTGCATTATGTAAAGGTGTGTGTGTGTGTGTGTGTGTGTGTGTGTGTGTGCGTGTGCATGTGCAAGCATGCTGAAACCCAGTGCGGGACCACATAGGCCACGTCTGTCCCTGTCCTACTTATTTAATTGAACAGAACAAACACAGGACAGCACTGTTAGCAGGGCTTGGCTGCAGTTAGTATTGACCACTTCCATTAAACCAGGTGTACACAACATCCTAACATCACTGAGCCTCTCACATTAAACCATTGTTTTTCCTGTCGTTTTGTTTGTCTTGCCAACAGAGTGTTGCGTAGACTAAACCATCTGGCACAGACAGGGGGTTACACGCTACATGCATGTAATGATGTCATTAGATTTAACGCTCAGAGCAGCCTCGTAAACGTTTTCAGTCAGACACTCACGCTTGCCATACAAAGCTGAAATATCTAGCCAACCTTTTGAATTGAAAACATTGCTTGTGAACTTCAGAGCGGTAAAGATTTGACACTTGGTTAAAGGCGAGTACAACCCCATACTAGTAGCAGTCATTGCTCCTGCTACATGGATAATGTTAAACAACATCATCATCTCACTTTCTTCTTCTCTGCTCTTATTGGCTATTGCTGATCACCGTTCTCAGAACTTGTCTCACACTAGAAGAGCATTGCTGATATTGTGCCGATAAATGAAAACATATTTGAAAATATTGGGTCGTCTGGGACGGCTCAAAGATGAGATCGATAGCCCTCAGATTGTGTCTCTGACTCGCTCACGTGAAATGTGACGGCCGCGCATCCTGTGTAGGCAACGACATGTGGATTTTGTCTCCGATCTCAAAAACGTGTCTGGGACAGCTAAAGCGGGGCCAAAATCGTGTAGTGTCCACCCGGCTTTAGACAGCCAGAACAGAATCTGTTTTCTCACATTCTAATGCAGAGGAAATGCATGTCTCTCTTCCAGTCATGACTATCTGGCCATGCTTGAAAGGACTGAACACTATCGGGCCATGCTAGAGAAGACATGACCTCACTCAACCCTTACCCCTAACGCTAGCACTCATGTCCACATACCGGTTCAACCCTAACCCGCAAGCACAACCCTAACCCTAGCTTCATGGCCACATCCCAGTTCAAACCTTGACCCTAGCTTCATGGCCACATCCCGGTTCAACCCTAACCCTAGCTTCATGGCCACATCCCAGTTCAAACCTTGACCCTAGCTTCATGGCCACATCCCGGTTCAACCCTAACCCTAGCTTCATGGCCACATCCCAGTTCAACCCTAACCCTAGCTTCATGGCCACATCCCGGTTCAACCCTAACCCTAGCTTCATGTCCACATCCTGGTTCAGCCCTAACCCTAGCTTCATGTCCACATCCTGGTTCAACCTTAACCCTAGCTTCATGTCCACATCCTGGTTCAACCTTAACCCTAGCATCATGGCCACATCCCAGTTCAACCCTAACCCAAGCATCATGGCCACATCCCAGTTCAACCCTAACCCTAGCATCATGTCCACATCCTGGTTCAACCCTAAGCCTAGCATCATGGCCACATCCCAGTTCAACCCTAACCCTAGCATCATGTCCACATCCCAGTTCAGCCCTAACCCTAGCTTCATGGCCGCATCCCTGTTCAGCCCTAACCCTAGCATCATGTCCACATCCCAGTTCAACCCTAACCCTAGCATCATGGCCACATCCTGGTTCAACCCTAACCCTAGCTTCATGGCCACATCCTGGTTCAACCCTAACCCTAGCTTCATGGCCACATCCTGGTTCAACCCTAACCCTAACCCTAGCTTCATGGCCACATCCTGGTTCAACCCTAACCCTAACCCTAGCTTCATGGTCACATCCCAGTTCAACCCTGACCCTAGCTTCATGGCCACATCCTGGTTCAGCCCTAACCCTAGCATCATGGCCACATCCCAGTTCAGCCCTAACCCTAGCATCATGGCCACATCCCAGTTCAACCCTAACCCTAGCTTCATGGCCACATCCTGGTTCAACCCTAACCCTAGCATCATGGCCACATCCCAGTTCAACCCTAACCCTAGCATCATGTCCACATCCGGGTTCAGCCCTAACCCTAGCTTCATGGCCACATCCCAGTTCAACCCTAACCCTAGCATCATGTCCACATCCCAGTTCAACCCTAACCCTAGCATCATGGCCACATCCCAGTTCAACCCTAACCCTAGCATCATGTCCACATCCTGGTTCAGCCCTAACCCTAGCTTCATGGCCACATCCCAGTTCAACCCTAACTTCATGGCCATATCCTGGTTCAGCCCTAACCCTAGCTTCATGTCCACATCCTGGTTCAGCCCTAACCCTAGCATCATGGCCACATCCTGGTTCAGCCCTAACCCTAGCTTCATGGCCACATCCTGGTTCAGCCCTAACCCTAGCTTCATGTCCACATCCTGGTTCAGCCCTAACCCTAGCATCATGGCCACATCCTGGTTCAGCCCTAACCCTAGCTTCATGGCCACATTCTGGTTCAGCCCTAACCCTAGCATCATGTCCACATCCTGGTTCAGCCCTAACCATAGCTTTATGGCCACATCCTGGTTCAACCCTAACCCTAGCTTCATGTCCACATCCTGGTTCAACCCTAACCCTAGCTTCATGTCCACATCCTGGTTCAACCCTAGCATCATGGCCACATTCTGGTTCAGCCCTAACCCTAGCTTCATGGCCACATTCTGGTTCAGCCCTAACCCTAGCTTCATGGCCACATCCCTGTTCAACCCTAACCCTAGCTTCATGGCCACATTCTGGTTCAACCCTAACCCTAGCATCATGTCCACATCCTGGTTCAGCCCTAACCCTAGCATCATGGCCACATTCTGGTTCAGCCCTAACCCTAGCTTCATGTCCACATCCCTGTTCAACCCTAACCCTAGCTTCATGGCCACATTCTGGTTCAACCCTAACCCTAGCATCATGGCCACATCCCAGTTCAACCCTAAACCTAGCTTCATGTCCACATCCCTGTTCAACCCTAACCCTAACCCTAGCTTCATGGTCACATCCCAGTTCAACCCTGACCCTAGCTTCATGGCCACATCCTGGTTCAGCCCTAACCCTAGCATCATGGCCACATCCCAGTTCAGCCCTAACCCTAGCATCATGGCCACATCCCAGTTCAACCCTAACCCTAGCTTCATGGCCACATCCTGGTTCAACCCTAACCCTAGCATCATGGCCACATCCCAGTTCAACCCTAACCCTAGCATCATGTCCACATCCGGGTTCAGCCCTAACCCTAGCTTCATGGCCACATCCCAGTTCAACCCTAACCCTAGCATCATGTCCACATCCCAGTTCAACCCTAACCCTAGCATCATGGCCACATCCCAGTTCAACCCTAACCCTAGCATCATGTCCACATCCTGGTTCAGCCCTAACCCTAGCTTCATGGCCACATCCCAGTTCAACCCTAACTTCATGGCCATATCCTGGTTCAGCCCTAACCCTAGCTTCATGTCCACATCCTGGTTCAGCCCTAACCCTAGCATCATGGCCACATCCTGGTTCAGCCCTAACCCTAGCTTAATGGCCACATCCTGGTTCAGCCCTAACCCTAGCTTCATGTCCACATCCTGGTTCAGCCCTAACCCTAGCATCATGGCCACATCCTGGTTCAGCCCTAACCCTAGCTTCATGGCCACATTCTGGTTCAGCCCTAACCCTAGCATCATGTCCACATCCTGGTTCAGCCCTAACCATAGCTTTATGGCCACATCCTGGTTCAACCCTAACCCTAGCTTCATGTCCACATCCTGGTTCAACCCTAACCCTAGCTTCATGTCCACATCCTGGTTCAACCCTAGCATCATGGCCACATTCTGGTTCAGCCCTAACCCTAGCTTCATGGCCACATTCTGGTTCAGCCCTAACCCTAGCTTCATGTCCACATCCTGGTTCAGCCCTAACCCTAGCATCATGGCCACATTCTGGTTCAGCCCTAACCCTAGCTTCATGTCCACATCCCTGTTCAACCCTAACCCTAGCTTCATGGCCACATTCTGGTTCAACCCTAACCCTAGCATCATGGCCACATCCCAGTTCAACCCTAAACCTAGCTTCATGTCCACATCCCTGTTCAACCCTAACCCTAGCATCATGGCCACATTCTGGTTCAGCCCTAACCCTAGCATCATGGCCACATCCCAGTTCAACCCTAACCCCAGCCTTAACACTACCCTTAACTCTAACACCATGGCTACACGGCCCCGCGTGTGCGTCCTCGTGCGCCATCATGCACATGTTGATTTTTTCTATCCCCACCAGACGTGATTATGACACGCAACTGTGAACCAACTAAATTCATTTGGGGACAAGTATAAAGACATATGAAACATCCATGGCTGTGCTGTTGCTAGCAGTTTGTCCCAGAAGATGAACATTGATCCCCTTTTTAGCTGGTTCTTTGTAGACTTTTGACCCAGATCATACAAAAATGTTATGTTTCTCTACTCTGACGATTAATCCACACATAAAAAGGTACGTTTTTAAGTTAATTATCTTTGATTAATAACTCCTCGTTGTCTTTTATACAACTACTGTATGTGAGGTTGTATCTCCGTGAAAACCAATAAGGAGATGGGAAATGCGGGACTTGCCGAGCGTCTCAAATAGAACCAAGTTCTATTTTAGCATTTGGCATCACAGATGCATCACAGCATTTGGCATCACAGTATGCTTAAGCGTGCCATCAGTGTGGATAAAATTATTGAATAACAATGTATGTGTACATTTATTTTGAAACACTCACACACATAACGTGACCGGTTTGGTTTCCTTGTAACCCTAGCTTCTTTCAAATCAAATCAAATGTATTTAGAAAGGCGTGTTACAAAGTGCTTATACAGAAACCCAGCCTAAAACCTCAAACAGCAAGCAATGCAGATGAACAAACACGATGGCTTGGAAAACTCCCTAAGAAGAAACCTAGAGAGGAACCAGGCTCTGAGGGGTGGCCAGTCCTCTTCTGGCAGTGCCGGGTGGAGATTATAACAGTACATGACCATTAAGGCCAGATAGTTCTTAAAGAGGTTCAAGCGTTTATAGATGACCAGCAGTATTAATTACCTCAGGAGTAAATGTCAGTTGGCTTTTTATAGACAAGCATTCAGAGGTTGAGACAGCAAGAGCGGTGGAGAGAGAGAGGGAGAGAGAGAGAGGGAGGGAGGGAGAGAGAGAGGGGGAGAGAGAGGGAGAGAGGGAGGGAGGGAGGGAGAGAGGGAGAGGGAGGGAGGGAGAGGGAGGGAGGGTCGAAAACAGCAGGTCCGGGACAAGGTAGCATGTCCGGTGAAGAGGTCAGGGTTCCATAGCCACAGCCAGAACAGCTGAAACTGGAGCAGCAACACGACAAGGTGGATTGGGGACAGTCAGGGGTCATCAGGCCAGGTAGTCCTGAGGCATGGTCCTGGTGCTCAGGTCCTCCGGGAGTGGAGACAGAGAGATGGGAGAATTAGAGGGAGTATACTTAAGTCACACAGGACACCAGATATGACAGACTGACTCTAGCCCCCCGACAGGAACGAAGTGACGCACCCCTCCTAGGGACGACATGGAAGAGCACTAGTAAGCCAGTGAACCAGAGAATCCCAGAGCCGGCCAGGCAGAGACAGGACGGATCGTCACTCCTTGCCATTCACCTTCGCACCCCTGGGCCAGACTATACTCAATCATAGAACCTACTAAAGAGATGAGTCTTCAGTAATGACATAAAGGTCGAGACAGAGTCTGCGTATTTCACATGGATAGGCAGACCATTCCATAAAAATGTAGCTCTATGGGAGAAAGCCCTGTCTCGAGCGGTTTGATGTCCACATCCCTGTTCAACCACAACCCTAACCTCAACCCCAACCCTATCCTCAACCACAACCCTAACCTCAACCACAACCCTAACCTCAACCACAACCACAACCCTAACCTCAACCACAACCCTATCCTCAACCACAACCCTATCCTCAACCACAACCCTATCCTCAACCACAACCCTAACCTCAACCACAACCCTAACCTCAACCACAACCCTAACCTCAACCACATCCCTGTTCAACCACAACCCTAACCTCAACCACAACCCTAACCTCAACCACATCCCTGTTCAACCACAACCCTAACCTCAACCACAACCCTATCCTCCCCCACAACCCTAGCCTCAACCCCATTCCTGTTCAACCACAACCCTAACCTCAACCACAACCCTAACCTCAACCACAACCACAACCCTATCCTCAACCACTACCCTATCCTCAACCACAACCCTATCCTCAACCACATCCCTGTTCAACCACAACCCTAACCTCAACCACAACCCTAGCCTCAACCACAACCCTAACCTCAACCACAACCCTAGCCTCAACCACAACCCTAGCCTCAACCACAACCCTAACCTCAACCACAACCCTAACCATAAACCCTACTTCACATAGTTCTGATAACAATATCGTCCTTTCCAGCATGGCCATCTAGTGACTACCCGCTCTCTCTGCCTGTGTATCAACCACATGACCCTCAGTGCATCCAGCCTCTCTCCAGCATTAGCGGTGAGCGCTAGCGACTGGAGATGCTAATCTCTGCCTCAAGGAGTTTTCTAATATAGTTTATCCTCCTCTGAGTGGCCCAGGAGAGAGGGAGGAAGGATAAAGAGAGACAGAGAGAAAGAGAGAGAAGAGAGAGAGCTGCAGCCACCCCCATTTCTCTTTACCTCTCTCTCTCCCTCTCTCTCTCTCCCTCTCTCTCCCTCTCTCTCTCTCTCTCCAACATATTCCTCCATATCTTATTATAGTAGGTACACCACCGTTCTTAACACACAGCATGCTGTACCTCCTTATTAGATTGGTCCCTCTGGTTCCATCCATATACCCAGGCTAACCTACTCTCGCTGCTGTAACTCAATGGGCTCTCCGAACTGGTTAGGAAGGCACTTCTCTTCCTGTTTCTACTGTATGGGCCTTTGTTTCATACAGTGGTGTAAAGTATTTAAGTAAAAAATACTTTAAAGTACTACTTACGTATATTGTGTGCTATCTGTACTTTACTTTACTATTTATATTTTTGACACCTTTTACTTCACTACATTCATAAAGAAATGATTGTACTTTTCCTTGATACCAAAAAGTACTTGTTAATGGTCCACTTCACACCCTTTATCAAGAGAACATGGTCGTCCCTACTGCCTCTGACCTGGCGGACTCACTAAACACAAATGCTTTGTTTGTAAATGATGTGTTGGAATGTGCCTCTGGCTATCCTTAAATGTAAAAAATATGTACGAAAATGGTATGCTTTATAAGGAATTTGAAATTATTTATACTTTTACTTTTGATACTTAAGTATATTTAAAACCAAATACTTTCCGACTTTTACTGAAGTAGTATTTAACTGGGTGACTTTCACTTTTATCTGAGTCTCTTTCTAGTAAGGTATCTTTACTTTTACTCAACTTTGAAAACTGGGTACTTTTTCCACCCTTCCTATGTATGGAGTCATACGCTTAAACATGGAGTCATTCACTTTGGAGTCATTCACACACATGAATATACACACACACACACATTGCTATGCCCTTCACCCCCACGCACACACACACACAGCAGAGAATGAGATAAGACATGTTTAAAATGCAGCATAGTGGTCATGTGGATGATATCGCTGTGTTCAGTGGATCTCGGACCTATAGCGGAAGAGCCTTCTGGCACATGACATCACTCAAACCTTCTCTACTGGGAATGCCCAAAACCACCCCTACATCTCAACAGTCTAAGGTGCCTTCCTCTTCACGTCTCCTTTCCTACATTTCAATAGTATAAGGTACTTGTCGTTCTGCCCCTGAGCAAGGCAGTTAAACCACTGTTCCCCTGAGCAAGGTAGTTAACCCACTGTTCCCCTGAGCAAGGCAGTTAACCCACTGTTCCCCTGAGCAAGGCAGTTAACCCACTGTTCCCCTGAGCAAGGCAGTTAACCCACTGTTCCCCTGAGCAAGGCAGTTAACCCACTGTTCCCCTGAGCAAGGCAGTTAACCCACTGTTCCCCTGAGCAAGGCAGTTAACCCACTGTTCCCCTGAACAAGGCAGTTAACCCACTGTTCCCCTGAGCAAGGCAGTTAACCAACTGTTCCCCTGAGCAAGGCAGTTAACCCACTGTTCCCCTGAGCAAGGCAGTTAACCCACTGTTCCCCTGAACAAGGCAGTTAACCCACTGTTCCCCTGAGCAAGGCAGTTAACCCACTGTTCCCCTGAGCAAGGCAGTTAACCCACTGTTCCCCTGAACAAGGCAGTTAACCCACTGTTCCCCTGAGCAAGGCAGTTAACCCACTGTTCCCCTGAGCAAGGCAGTTAACCCACTGTTCCCCGGGCGCAGAAGACATGGATGTCGTTTAAGGCGCCCCCCGCACCTCTCTGATTCAGAGGTGTTGGGTTAAATGCAGAAGACATGGATGTCGTTTAAGGCGCCCCCCGCACCTCTCTGATTCAGAGGGGTTGGGTTAAATGCAGAAGACATGGATGTCGTTTAAGCCCCCCCCGCACCTCTCTGATTCAGAGGGGTTGGGTTAAATGCAGAAGACATGGATGTCGTTTAAGGCGCCCCCCGCACCTCTCTGATTCAGAGGGGTTGGGTTAAATGCAGAAGACATGGATGTCGTTTAAGGCGCCCCCTGCACCTCTCTGATTCAGAGGGGTTGGGTTAAATGCAGAAGACATGGATGTCGTTTAAGCCCCCCCCCCCGCACCTCTCTGATTCAGAGGGGTTGGGTTAAATGCAGAAGACATGGATGTCGTTTAAGGCAGCTGCATCTCTCTGATTCAGAGGGGTTGGGTTAAATGCAGAAGGCATGGATGTCGTTTAAGGCAGCTGCATCTCTCTGATTCAGAGGGGTTGGGTTAAATGCAGAAGACATGGATGTCGTTTAAGGCGCCCCCTGCACCTCTCTGATTCAGAGGGGTTGGGTTAAATGCAGAAGACATGGATGTTGTTTAAGCCCCCCCCCCCCGCACCTCTCTGATTCAGAGGGGTTGGGTTAAATGCAGAAGACATGGATGTCGTTTAAGGCAGCTGCATCTCTCTGATTCAGAGGGGTTGGGTTAAATGCAGAAGGCATGGATGTCGTTTAAGGCAGCTGCATCTCTCTGATTCAGAGGGGTTGGGTTAAATGCAGAAGGCATGGATGTCGTTTAAGGCAGCTGCATCTCTCTGATTCAGAGGGGTTGGGTTAAATGCAGAAGGCATGGATGTCGTTTAAGGCGCCCCCCGCATCTCTCTGATTCAGAGGGTTTGGGTTAAATGCAGAAGACACATTTCAGTTGAATGCATTCAGTTGTACAATTGACTAGGTATCCCCCTTTCCCTTTCCTTCCTCACCACATCTCCTTACCTACATATCAATAGTCTATAGATGCCTTTCTTTTCACATCTTCTATCCTACACCTCAATAGTCTAAAGTGGATTCCTCTTCACATCCCCTTAACTTAGGGAGAAAGCACTGCACCGAGTGATGTTCTGCCATTTGTCTGTCGTTGATGCGCCATTCATTTGGCACAATGTGTTTTAGGGACCACCTGCCAGTGGGTATCTGACTGCCGACATTTTCGGCCATTTGTACATGTAGAATCTGCTTGCGCTCAGTTTGCATATGACGTCCAAATTACATTACTACAAATATTAATAGCTAATTAGCTATTTTTTTGATGGCTATATATAATACAAATCGAGGTGAGGGCGATGGAAATGCATTTGGCAGTTGATCTACTTCTGTTCTGTAAATGGCTCTGTGTACTCTTTTCGAAGGATGGATCCCAGTCTTTTCAGGACTATGGGATATGAGAGGTCAGGGGTGGTCTGCCGGGCATTGGGATGGCAACCCAACTCGGGATGAGGAGGGCTTTTAGTGGGTGGAATAGTGGGGACCAATTGGAGGTTTACTTAGTAGCATTGTGAATATCATGGTACAGCTATATATACGCTCAATCATCATGTTACTTTTTAATGGTATGTTTACAAACATATATTTTGATAAATAGAATTGAAAGTTGTGTCTCATTATGGTAAGTGGTGAAATAAGTACAGCCAGTTATAATTGTAATGGCTTAGCAGATAATAGGAAAAGACGATCAGTATTTACCTGGCTAAAAGAGATATCTATTGTTTACAGGAAACCCATTCAACAATTTTAGATTAAGTTTTGTGGAAAAAGAACTGGGGGGGGCGAAATATACTTCTCCCATGGGCAAAGACATTCAAAAGGGGTGATGGTTTTAATTAACAGTCATTTTGATCCAAATGTGCAAATTGTCCAAACAGATTATCAAGGTAGATAGATTATTTTATATATGTTATTGGACAATAAACAGATATGGCTTATTAACCTATACGGTGCGAATAATGATGATCCAAGCTTCTTTGAAAATATATATAAGAATTTATCACTAGACTCTATTATTATGGTGGGAGATTTTAATACAGTCTTAAATACTTCTATGGACCGGAAAGGAAATCACACTACAAACTATCACCGTCAGGCACTTAAGGAAATCATGAATGTCAGGGATATATTGGAATTAGTGGATATATGGAGACTTAAATACCCTGACCTAGTGAGATATACATGGCGGAGGCTTAATCAAGCTAGTCGTCTTGACTAATTTCTTATGTCATTCTCTCTGGCACCAAAAGTTTAAAAAGTATTGATAGGGGACAGAATGTGGTCGGATCATCACATAATTGGCATATATATTACTCTTAAAGAAATTTCCACGTAGGCGAGAATATTAGAAATTTAATCAAAGCCTACTAGATGATAAGTTGTTTAGAACTAGGACAGAAGAATTTATAACTGACTTTTTCAGACATAACATAGGTACAACAGGTCCCCTTATTGTATGGGGCCATGAAATTAGAGGCCATGAAATTCAGTACTCATCTATAAAACAAAAACAATTTAGATCAAAAGAGTACATATTAACAAAGGAAATTGAAGGACTAACAGTCAGTTAGATAGCAATAAAAACTGTACCATAGAGACACAGAATAAGTTAGAGGAAAAACAAATGGAGGAACTTATTCAAGAAAGATCCAGTGTAATATATTATAAAAATAAAACAAACTGGATGGAATATGGGGAAAATGCACCAAATTATTTTTCAATCTTCAATATAGAAATGCTACCAAAAGAAAATGTATTCAACCTTGTTACAAATTATGGAGTCACACATGATTCACCTAATTATATTTTGAAAGAGAAAGTAAAGTACTTTAAAAATATCCCAGTTCAACCCTAACCCTAGCTTCATGTCCACATCCCAGTTCAACCCTAGTCTGTCTAGCTTCTGTAGACACAGACCACTAAGAACTGGACGTGGTCTTTTTGCGTCACTATAGTTCACATGCTTCTGAGGAGCTCCCATTCTTAGAGTAACCAAGTGCTCCGATTGGCTACAGGGAAGTAGACATGAAATAATGTGAGTGTTAGTTCAGTCCTGTCACTAGTCACACTGTAGTTTTATTGACATTATCTATTTCAGCCTGCCACAGCCTGCCGGACATGCCACAAGCATGTGGAATAACGTAGATAGCAGTTACGAATGTGGGCAGCGGGGTCACACGTCAAATTTGAGACTCCACTGACTTATGGGCTCTAAATACAGTGTGTGTCCATGTGAAATCACATGTTTCCAGCTGATTTTCCGCAATTAATGGTTTCCTTTCTGAAATGGATATTTGTTCCTCATTTAAGATGTTGTAATGCAGCTCGACTCTGAGTTCTGACGTTACCAGCAGCTCAGCGGAACCCCTGTGTGCCTGTGTTTTCTTAGCCACTATCTCTATGTCTGAGATCTGCATGTACACTCACTCTGGTACCTTCCTGGCTGGTTGCCATGGTAGTGCACCTCATCAAAAGGCGCCCACCCTCAAATCAAATCAAATCAAATGTTATTGGTCACATACACATGGTTAGCCGATGTTATTGCGAGGGTAGCGAAGTGCTTGAGCTTCTAGTTCCGACAGTGCAGCAATATCTAACATGTAATCTAACAGTTCCACCACAACTACCTAATACAAACAAAGGGATGGAATAAGTGTACATATAAATATATGGATGAGCAATGACCAAGCAGCATAGAATACAGCATATACATACAGGATGAGTAATTTTTTTATTTAACTAGGCAACAAATTATTATTTACAATGACGGCCTAAGAACAGTGGGTTGTTCAGGGGCAGAACAACAGATTTTTACCTTGTCAGCTCAGGGATTCGATCTAGCAACCTATCGGTTACTGGCCCAACACTCTAACCACTAAGCTACCTGCCGCCCCAGTAATGCAAGATATGTAAACATCATTATTAAAGTGACTAGTGATCCATTTATTAAAGTGGCCAATGATTTCAAGTCTGTATGAAGGCAGCAGCCTCTCCGTGTCAGTGATGGCTGTTTAACAGTCTGATGGCCTTGAGATGGAAGCTATTTTTCCTTGGTCCCAGCTTTGATGCAGGGTGAACAGGCAGTGGCTCGGGTGGCAATCATAACCTGTATCACAGAGTGAGTGTGTGTGTGTGTGTTTGTTTGTGTGTATTTCCATCCCTTCCACCATTAAAATGCAACACCCCCCCCCCCCCCCCTCTCAGTACTGTACTTTAGTAGCTAATGTCATGTGGATAACTCAGGTGCAATATCGGTTGTAACTGATAAGGACACATTACAACCGTAGCTCTTTTCATCAAGACTTGGACTTTCCATTGATAGTAACTAGGACAAATGCCATACTGTAGAATATATCATAAAAATCACTAGTTAATCACTAACTATATACTGAGTATACCAAACATAAGGAACACCTAATAAAAGAGAGAGGGCAGAAAGTTTGATACATCTTTTTGTATGTTGCACATGTACTTATGCTGAGTTCTTCAGCCCTATTCTTGCATATCCTGAGTGCAGGCCCTAAGAAGCTTTGGATAAGTAGACGTTGATGTTGTGACCAAAATGTAATTAAAATAAATTAGGCTCAGATTGGGTTTAGCGTGCCAAGAGGAACTGTGAAACAACTTTGTAAGATGAGTGCAGTTTTAGAAAAGCATGTACAAAGAATGTCTTTCATAAAACTTGTACTTGAATAGCCAAGATCAAGTCTTTTGACTGTTACAAAATTATATGAATTATACATGAAATAGTCTGAGTTTCATGAAATACAGACATGAATTTACTTTTTCAAGGAACAATATATGATGCTTTCATCTCTGCGATGGGTCAATCAACTTGTATTTTCTAAGGTCCTATATCAAACACTTCAGGACTAAGGACTATAGTACAGTATAGGACTATAGGACAGTATAAGGACTACATGTACAGTATAGGACTATAGTACAGTATAAGGACTATAGTACAGTATAAGGTCTATAGGTCCACAGCTTCCTCACCATTGTCTATGTACTCTATTTCAGACACTGTTTCTCCTTCTCTCTCTCTTTCTCTCTCTAGTAGTTATATGTTTAATGGGCCTTCAGGTAGATTTAACTGTCAACCTAAGTGATTAATACCAGTTATATAAGAGTAACACAGACAGAAACACACAAACGCACACTGTTGAATGAACTGATATGGCTTTCCCAGTCTATTTTCTAAAGCCCCACTTTCAATGGAAATGTCTAGAAATCACAAATAAATTAACTCTACACTACTTTACAAACCTGTAGGGGTTGAGAAATAGTGTGAGCATGAGATTGAGATAATCTTATCTGCCTTGCTGAATGTACAATTAGCTGCTATCTTTGATTTGGAGTGAAATATGAAGCAAGCTGCCTTATCGTAATCTGCCCCCAATAGAGCTAGCTGTGGGGTAGGGATTGCCTCACAGCTCCCTCTGTCAGAGAGAAGGCAGAAGATCAATGTGTATAGGGAAGGGCATTCAACATGCATGGCACTTACGCAAATGACTGATGATTGGCTGAGAGAAATTGATAATAAAAAGATTGTGGGAGCTGTTTTGTTAGACTTCAGTGTGGCTTTTGACATTAACGATCATAGTATGCTGCTGGAAAAACTTACAGTATATCTTATGTCTTTACACACCCTGCTATATTGTGGATTGAGAGTTACCTGTCTAAGAGAACACAGAGGGTGTTCTTTAATGGAAGTCTCTCCAACATAATCCAGGTAGAATCAGGCATTCCCCAGGGCAGCTGCCCCTTACTTTTTTCAATCTTTGCTAATGACCTGCCACTGGTTCTGAGTAAAGCCTGTGTGTCTATGTTTGCTGATGACTCAACATTATACACGTCAGCTGCTACAGCAAGTGAAATCACTGCAACGCTTAACAAAGAGCTGCAGTCAGTTTCAGAATGGGTGGCAAGGAATAAGTTAGCCCTAAATATTTCAAAAACTAAAAGCATTGTATTTGGGACAAATCATTCACTAAACCATAAACCTCAACTAAATATTACAATGAATAATGTGGAAGTTGGGGAGATTGAACTGCTTGGAGTAACCCTGGATTGTAAACTGTTATGGTCAAAACATTTTGATGCAACAGTAGCTAAGGTGGGGAGAGGTCTGTCCATAATAAAGTGTTGTTCGGCCTTCTTAACTACAATATCAACAAGGCAGGTTCTACAGGTCCTAGTGTTATTGCACCACAAAGAGGGACTTAGGAAAATTACAACTGGTCCAGACAGGGCAGCACGGCTGGCCCTTAAATGTACACGTAGAGATGTCTGTTTAAACTACTAGCACACAGCTTGGAAACCCATGTACACCCCACAAGACTTGCCTCCAAGTCCAGAACAGACTATGGGAGGCGCACAGTACTACATAGATCCATGACTACATGAAACTCTATTCCACATCAAGTAACTGATGCAGCAGTAGAATCTGATTTAAAAAAACAGATAAAAATACAACTTATGGAACAGTGAGGACTGTGAAGAGTCACACACACAGGTACAAATACACGGATACAAACACACATAATATACACACTATACACACACGTACATCTAGATAGTGTTGTAGTAGTGGCCTGAGGGCACACACTTAATGTATTGTGAAATCTGTTGTAAATCTGTGTGTTATGTCGTTACTACCGTATTTAGTTGCCATGGCAGCAGCTAATGGGGATTCATAATAGATACAAATACAAATGTGTAGTTCAGTTCAGAATGTAAGTAGAACCAAAACATTTGCAAAATATTGCTTTTTCAGATCACTCTTAGTCTATAGTGATGATGATGATGCTGATGATAAAGATAATGCTGTTGCTGCTGATGATGATGAGGAGGAGGAGGATGATGAATACGAAGACGAAGATGATGATGAAGATTGATAGTACGATGAGGAGGAGGATGATGAAGATGTTGAAGATAACTAACCCTTCCATGTCTTCTCCCATGCATGTTGTGTCCTACAGGGAAAGTCCTACCCATTCAGAGGCTCTTTCCCCCCCATGTGGAATCCATTTGCCCTGATGGACTACAACAACCTTTGGAGGAAGATGGATGAGATGGGCAGCGAGGTAAATACACACAGCATCCTTTTCTGTCTAGTGCAGCCATCCCCTCCACATTTCAGGCCCAATCCCAAACCAACCCCTACTCCCTAGTCTCTAGCCATTGATACTTATTGATGGTTCCACCCTCATAGTGTATTTGTGTGTGTGTTCCAGATCCCCAGAGAGGCTCCATGGAGGGCTCCCCATGCTGAGGAGTGGGACAAGATGACCATGAAGCAGCTATTTGACAAGATCTGCTGGACCAAGTACTGTACTACACCCATTTCACAATACACACAGGACCATTCAACCCCATGGAGCATCACTTTTTATAGTCTTTGTGATTGTTGTGATTACATGTGTGTGTGTTGTGCGTTGTCTGTGTGTGTGCGCATGTGCATGCTCCTCCCTCTCCTCACAGTTCTGCGAGGCGGTTTGCCACTCTGTTTGTGAACGTGAACGTGACCTCTGAACCCCACGAGGTGTCGGCCCTGTGGTTCCTCTGGTACGTCAAGCAGTGTGGAGGGACCATGAGGATTTTCTCCACCACCAACGGAGGACAGGTACTGTACACAACTGTCCGTCTGTCTGTATGCCTGTCTGTCTGGCTGGTTGCCTGCCGGGCTATCTCTCTGACCATGTGGACTGGCTCTTCCATATCCATACAGGGTTCTACACACTTAGAAAAAGACAAGTGTTCTTTGTAAGGCAAAGGGTTCTACTTTAGAACCTTTAAAATCCTAAGAACCATTTTTGGAAGAAAGGGTTCTTTGATGATTCTTTGGAAATAAGGATTATTTTGATGGCAAAAAGGGTTCTTTGGAAGGCAAGAAGGTTTCTACATAGAAACATATATTATATTTCCCAGCATGCTCTATTGCAGGGAGATTTTCAGAATTGTTTGTTTTCTAAACTAATCCAATCTGTTAGTAGTTGGACTTATTGCACCCGTTACTGGGATGGTTGTTCCAGTTTAGATGACGAGGTAGTTAATCTTCCCTACCCTGGCAATCATTCTGAATGCAGGTGATAAAAAATTCCACTTTTAGGATATCCTAACTCTGGCTAGATTACAATAGGAATTGCATATCACTTTGCAAGCCAACATAATGTGATTTGCAGGCCTGTTGTGGCCTGTAAACCAGGAGCTTCCTAACACCACTGTGTTAGGGTAGATAGAACTTCAAAGAAAGGTTGTATGATATTTGTAATTATTTTAAAGTCTAATAATGCTGGTGGAACCTTTCATTGATGGTTCTAAGAACCCTCCAAAGAGAAAAGTGTTCTCGGTAGGACCCTTCATAGAGGGTTCTCGGAATAACTTTTAGATGCTAAAATGGTTATTGGTTGAACCCTTCGTAGAGGGTTTTATGCTGAACCCTTCATAGAAGGTTTTAGGTACAACCATATACAGGGGGTTCTATTACGAACCCTACATAGAATAAGGAGAAGTTTGCCCTGTTTTTGGCTTGGGTTCTAGGTTTGCTGTGCTGAGCCTCTCACACAGGAGCCTCTGAACTGAGCTCAGAAAACTATCCTCCATGTTAGCACAAAACATTCCACAACAATAACATTCTCATTTGGATTCATTTGGATCCCCCCCCCCCCCCCCCCACACACACACACAAATGATCCTTGTTCATTCTCTGCTCTCTAATTTATAGGAATAATCCCTCCCTCCACAATTGCTGATCTTCAGAGCCCAGAGCCCAGGGAGAACCCATTATTCTGGTTTACTTTGAAAAGCTGAGTGGCTCCATTGCCTAGGTGACGGTTGAAGGGGATGTGTTGGAGTAATTAGAGAATGTTGTTGTGAGGTCATCCACTTTCATTTCCTGTTTGGTCCGCCCCGCTCTCTGGCTCCAAATGTTTTCATTCAGTGTGTTTATTCTCCAGGTAGAGCAATAGAGAAAGTTTGTCATGAGTTGATATAGCATTTGCTCTTCTTTTTGAGGTCAATTGCATTTGCTCCTATGTTGAAGTCAATTGCCATGCATGCCAAGCAGAGTTGCATATTCTCTGCAGATAAATTGTCCTCAGTAGAGTACTGCTATGGTATGCAGATGCATAATAAAGATCCGCTATGCTGTAGGTCACTGTCCCAAATCCCTATCCATCTGTTCAACTCAAAACAACTATATGTGTACATGTGTTTTGAAACAAACTACTTTTCTTGGTTGCAGGTGAAAGTATAACATCACTTACAATCATGCAGAAATTTCCCACTGCCATCATCCGTTTTTGACCTGCCTTGAGACCCTGTTGTTATAGCTGGCCCAATCTCACAGTGGAAGGCACACAATGGGTTTCCTATTAGAGAAAGCTGAGAGGAGTTTACACTAACCATATGGAGAGGGTCAAAGGTTACTCAGCGTTATGTACTTTCTAATGTGGCCTTGCCAAGACCCACTCTCACTTTCCAATATACCCGCCTACCTGACTGATTTCGGTTCACTACAGTTCAAATGAGTGTTATTGTACTGTCTTCTAAGGCCAGCCTAGATCAAAAGAGGGTCACCACCCAAGTGTATGACAGCTCACCACAGAAACATCAGTCAACTGCCCCAGGGGGTCTGAGTGTCTTAGGTATATTTAGGGAGGCAGAAGAAGGAACAGAACAACAATTTCATGTCTCATAGGGTGTAAATCTAGCACTGATGTCATTTGGATTAGGATAGCGCATATTCTGACGTAAGGATTCAGCCAATAGAGAATACTACATCTAACTTTGTCAAAAGTAGTGCACTTCAGTAATAGTCCACTGTAAAATAAAGGTGCCTTTTCCTGTCTTATGTTTTTCCCAACCCTCTGAACATTACACAAACACACCGAGGCTGGAAGCAGCACGGGGTCAGTCGCAGAGCAGCTCCCTCTTGGAGCAGGTTAGGCCTTATTACCATTGCGTGTATTTGATTCATATGACTGATGATACAGTATTTACATTTCAGGAGAGGAAGTTTGTGGGCGGTTCCAGCCAGATCAGTGAGTGTATGGCCAAGGAGCTGGGTGAGTGTGTCAAGATGGAATCTCCCGTCTACAGGATCGACCAGACAGGGGACATGGTCGAGGTTGAGACTCTCAACAAGGAAACATACAGGGTGAGTAAGAGAGCAGTCGTCTCCGATCCATCAACCTATTGATGATGTCAGCCCACACTGTAAAAAATGCAACTTGTTTTTACGGTAACTTACTGGCACCCAGTTACCTTTTTAGTTATTGTAAAAAAAAAAGTAACAGTATGTTACCGTATCTTTCCAGAAAACATACATTTTTACAGTAACTTTTTACAGTAACTTACAGGTAACTTGTTGCTGTAAGTTAGCAAAAAAAACAAGTTACGGTTTATAAAGTGCACATTCCACTGTGTTGTAACCCACTGATTTCAGATTGTGCCTCTGCTGCCATCTAGAGCTCGGATGTTCATAATACATGACACCTCATAAGGTCCATGTTGTAACTACTGTACATCTGCATTCTAGAACTCCCGGAACATTCTAGTAATCCTTAATTTATCCATAAAACTCTGTACTTACAGGGCCCCTTAGTTTGTGTGTGCGTGCCTGTGGGCCGTGCATGCCTGCATGCGTGTGTATGTTTGTCTGCATTTGTGTGTGTGCGGGCGGGCGGGAGTGCATGTGTGTGTGTGTAAGCCTGAGGGCATTGTTGTCAGTAAGCTGGTCTTCATCTCTCTATCCAGACCACATCCTCTTTCCCTGTTAAAACCCATTAAGCAGAAGTGCCCTAGAGCTGCTTAGTCACCCGGGGAGAACTGGGGAGGTACACACTACACACCACGTAGGCCTCAACTCTTCTCTGGTGTGTTTTGTTTCTCCCAGGCCAAGTATGTGATTGTGGCGACCGCCCCTGGTCTGAACCTGAAGATGCACTTTAACCCCGAGCTGCCCCCGCTCAGAAACCAGCTGATCCACAGGGTCCCCATGGGCTCTGTCATTAAGTGTATGGTCTACTACAGAGAGAACTTCTGGAGGAAGAAAGGTAAGGAGTGAGGGAGGGAGAGAGGGTCCATGGGCTCTGTCATCAAATATGTGGTATACTACAGAGCTAACTTGTGGAGGAAGAATTGTAAGGAGGGAGGGAGGGAGGGTCCGTGGTTTCTGTCATCAAATATGTGGTATACCAGAGAGATAACATGGAGAAATGAGGGATATATGTCCTCTCTTTCTTTCTTGATCCCTTCTCTCTCCTCTCTTCCTTCCCTCCTTATTCCTGTCTATTGATCCCTTCTCTCTCCTCTCTTCCTTCCCTCCTTATTCCTGTCTATTGATCCCTTCTCTCTCCTCTCTTCCTTCCCTCCTTATTCCTGTCTATTGATCCCTTCTCTCTCCTCTCTTCCTTCCCTTCTTATTCCTGTCTATTGATCCCTTCTCTCTC
>NC_143043.1:11735864-11838364 GCF_057628025.1 Oncorhynchus mykiss | reverse complement strand
AACAGGGGAGGTTAGCAGGTAGCGGGTAGGAGCGTTGGGCCAGTAACTGAAAGGTTGCTAGATTGAATCCTGGATTGAGCAAGACTGTTAACCCACTGTTCCCCGGGCGCTGTGGATGTTGATTAAGGCAGCCCCCCGCACCTCTCTGATTCAGAAGGGTTGGGTTAAATGCAGAAGAAACATTTCAGTTGAATGCATTCAGTTGTACAACTAACTAGGTATCCCCCCATTGTCTTCAATTGTTTTTGGTCCTGGCAAGAAAAAAACTGTCAGGGGAGGTTCTCTTCTGCACTGTTCAACCAATCAAGTAAATGTGGAGGAGAAGTGAAGGCGGAGTTTGTCCAAATACTTATGACACCTTCAAATGGGGGGGACTAGATATATATAAGGTGCCCTGAATTCTAAATGGCAAACCAGATACGGCAGGGTAGCTTAGTGGTTAGAGCGTTGGACTAGGAACCGAAAGGTTGCTAGATCGAATCCCTGAGCCAAGAAGGTAAAAATCTGTCGTTTTGCCCCTGAACAAGGCACTGTTCCTGGGCCGTCATTGAAAATAAGAATTTGTTCTTAACTGACTTGCCTAGTTAGATAAAAAAAAAAAATACACTGTCTTCGGAAAAGTATTCAGACCCCTTGACATTTTGTTACGTCACAGGCTTTTTCTAACATGTATTAAATTGTTTGTTTTCCTCATCAATCTACACACAATACCCCATAATGACATCACAATACCCCATAATGACATCACAATACCCCATAATGACATCACAATACCCCATAATGACATCACAATACCCCATAAAAAAAAAGTTTGCCTTTTTTTGTGCTAATTTATAAAAAAAAAATCTTTAAAAAACTGAAATACCACATTTACATAAGTATTCAGACCCTTTACTCAGTACTTTGTTGAAGCACCTTTGGCAGGAATTACAGCCTCTAGTCTTCTTGGGTATGACGCTACAAGCTTGGCATACCTGTATTTGGGGAGTTTCTCCCATTCTTCTCTACAGATCCTCTCAAGCTCTGTCAGGTTGGATGTATATTCAGATCTCTCCAGAGATGTTCAATCGGGTTCAAGTCTGGTCTCTGGCTGTGCCACTCAAGGACATTTAGAGACTTGTCCACAAAGCCACTCCTGCATTGTCTTGGCTGAATGCTTAGGGTCGTTGTCCTGTTAGAAGGTGTACCGTCGCCCCAGTCTGAGGTCCTAAGCACTCTGGAGCAGGTTTTCATCAAGGATCTCTCTGTACTTTGCTCCATTCATTTTTCCCTCGATCCTGACTAGTCCCAGTCCCTGCCGCTGAAAAACATCCCCACAGCATGATGCTGCCACCACCATGCTTCACCGTAGGGATGGTGCCAGGTTTCGTCCAGACGTTACACTTGGTATACAGAGTTCAATCTTGGTTTCATCAGACCAGAGAATCTTGTTTTTGGAAAACTCCCAGCGGGCTATCATGTGCCTTTTACAGAGGAGTGGCTTCCGTCTGGCCACTCTACCATAAATGCCTGATTGGTGGGGTGCTGCAAAGATGGTTTTCCTTCTGGAAGGTTCTCCCATCTCCACAGAGGAACTCTAGAGCTCTGTCAGAGTGACCATTGGGTTCTTGGTCATCTCCCTGACCAAGGCCCTTCTCCCCCAATTGCTCAGTTTGGCCGGGCAGCCAGCCTAGGAAGTGTCTTGGTGGTTCCAAACATCTTCCTTTCAAAAATGGAGACAACTGTGTTCTCAGGGAACTTCAATGCTGCAGAAATGTTTTGGTACCCTTCCCCAGATTTGTACCTCGACACAATCCTGTCTCGGAGATCTATGGACAATTCCTTCAACCTTATGGCTTAGGTTTTGCTCTGACATGCACTGTCAACTGTGGGACCTTATATAGACAGGTGTGTGCCTTTCCAAATCAGATCCAATCAATTGAATTTACCACAGGTGGACTCCAGTCAAGTTGTAGAAACATCTCAAGGATGATCAATGGAAACAGGATGCACCTGAGCTCAATTTCGAGTCCCATAGCGAAGGTTCTGAATACTTCTGTAAATAAGGTATTTCTGTTTTGAATACATTTGCAAAAAATATTAAACCTGTTTTCGCTTTGTCATTATGGGGTATTGTGTGTAGATTGCGTTTTCTTTATTTAATCAATGTTTTGAATAAGGCTGTAACGTAACAAAATGTGTAAAAAGTGTAGGGATCTGAATACTTTCAGTGAGGAACTTGAAGCTTTCCACCTTCTCCAGTATGGTCCCATCGATGTGGATAGGGGCATGCTCCCTCTGCTGTTTCCTGAAGTCCACGATCAGCTCCTTTGTTTTGTTAATGTTGAGGGAGAGGTTATCCTGAGTTGGACTAGAAGTCCACTCCTGAATACCTGTTCTCCAAGGAGGCGTCTTTAAGCAGTCTCTGGGTGTTACGAACAAAGGATCCAATTTGGGAAAGTTGTATTCCTGGTCGAAATGCTGGTAAGTTACCGCCGCTCTGATATCCAAAAGTTATTTCCGGCTTCATGTAATAACAGACAAAACGTAATGGGCAAATAATGTAAGAAATAACACACAAAAAACAATATACTGCAAAGTTGCTTAGGAGCTAGAAGCAGAGCTGCCATGTCTGTCGGCGCCACCGTACAACTTGATCTCAGTATTTTGCCAAATTGAAAGGTTTAGCTTCACTGTCCAAATAAATACGCAGGGGAGTGTATATTTATTTCATATACCCCCCCAAAAAGAAAAATGTAAATATATTTCAAAGAAATTGTGGTACACATGGTCTTGTGTATTGTTTTTGTATTGTAAAGGAATGAATTGTTGTTCCAGATCATGTGTATGATGGGCAGGATTCCTCAGAATCAGATCTGGCAAACAGAGCCTGAATCAATGGTAAGGATTTCAATACTTTATAATTCACATATAAAACACATTTAAATCTAAATGTAAAGTATCTAAAGGACATTAGCGAATGTAGACCTAACTTTGTGCCCCCGTCTCTCTCTCTCTCGCTCTCTCTCTCTCTTTCTCCCTCTCACACAGGAAGTCCCACCACTCCCATTCGTTACCACCTTCTGGGAGCGGAACCTCCCGTCGGTGGGTGGGTTCATCAACTTCCTGGGCGTAGCCTCTGTCCTGTCTTTTGCCACGACAGCAGGCCTTTTGGCCTATAAGAAGGGGCTTCTCACCCGGAGCTAAACCTAAACCCCTCCCACTTTCCTCATTCTTCTCTCCTGTATCTCTACAGAGCAATTCTCCAATGGCACCCTATTCCCTGTACAGTGCACTACTTTTGACCAGAACAAGAGTATTGCACTACTTTTGACCACATGTGGCTATGGTTCTAAAGTAAAGCACTATATAGGGAACAGGGTGCCATGTTAGACGTAGCCACTGTGTTATAGGCCTTGGTAAAGACTGTTTAACTCTGTCATTCACTACTGTACCATCGCCCCCATCCATTGTTCTAAAACTAGTGTAAACAGTCTCCCAACAGACCATCTCTCAAGACCAACTCACAATAATGGTGTCTGTTCTGCTAAGATTTGTGTCTTTGACACCTTAGACTTGTGATGGAAGATGTGAGTAGATAGAGAGAAAGAGTGTGCATGTGAGAGAGAGAGAGAGAGGGGGGGGAGTGAGAGAGAGAGCAAAATAAACCAAAATAAGTCTGATTCAGACTCTTTAACCAATGAAGGATGACAACTAAATCAGAGTTAATGAAAAAGAAACAGTAGCTTTTCTGATGACCATTATCATTCCAGAAATTGCCAATAAATTCACAAACCTGCGTTGACTGTTTGAGGATAGTCAAGACTAATTTGTGTGTGTGTGTGTGTGTGCGTGTGTGTTCCGTGTTAATTACCGCTGCTGATTTTAGGTGCTGACTGATCTGATCTCTAATGGCATAGAAGCTGTAACCAGCTCTAAGATGACGTTTAGTAAAGTCATAATAACAGTTTAGTAACGTCAAAATAGTGTCCGAATACCTGTGTTATTAATGTAACCAGAATCCTGCATCTAGAGTTGAGTCTCCATCAAGCTGCTCTTAATAGTCATGGTATGCCTTGTATAGAGAATGGAAGTATTTGCATGTATTTCCTCCATATATCAGGATTTCTGTCATTGTTGTTTCCATTCTAATCTCCTATGAGCAAATTTGAAATATCATGCGTTTCATTTTATATTTGCCATAGTTTACAATGAGGCTCAGTCCTCGATGATAATCATAAACTGTATGTTGAAAATGCCCATTATACTTGGAAGTCATTTTAGAGACAATCTTTTTATTGTCTGGGTCTATAACCATTTTTAAAAATACCAAACTAAACAAAATACTAAGAATATTTGACTACAGTACTACAAACATGTGATATTCTCCCATAATCAAAAGCTAGAGCTCCATCCGTTATGTCACTACCTAACACTGTGTGCGTGTGCATGTGTGCGTGCATGCGTGCGTGCGTGCATGTGTGTGTGAGTACACTTATTGTGTCTGTCTCTCCATGCATTCTTGTGTGTGTGTATGCATTATTGTGTGTGTGTGTGTATGCATTAGTGTGTGTGTGTGTGTGTGTGTGTATGCATTATTGCGTGTGTGTATGCATTATTATGTGTGTGTGTGTGTGTGTGTGTGTGTGTGTGTGTGTATGCATTATTATGTGTGTGTATGCATTATTGTGTGTGTGTGTGTGTGTGTGTGTGTGCATGCATTATTGTGTGTGTGTGTGTATGCATTATTGTGTGTGTGTGTATGCATTATTGTGTGTGTGTGTGTGTATGCATTATTATGTGTCTGTGTGTATGCATTATTGTGTGTGTGTATGCATTATTATGTGTCTGTGTGTATGCATTATTGTGTGTGTGTATGCATTATTGTGTGTGTGTGTGTGTGTGTGTGTGTGTGTATGCATTATTGTGTGTGTGTATGCATTATTGTGTGTGTGTGTGTGTGTGTGTATGCATTTTTGTGTGTGTGTGTGTGTGTGCATTATTGTGTGTGTGTGTGTGTGTGTGTGTGTGTGTGTGTAATCATGGAAATACCTTATATGTAACCATTCTATTTTAATGCTCTCGTTGCTACATGTTGAGATGCTGTATTAGATTTATCACAGAAATATATTAGGCAGTATTTATTGAGCTGGCTAACCATTAGCCAGGGAAATAAACACTGACTATTTAACCTTATGATATTGGTTCTCCCATATATTTCTGCTGAAGCCAGAGCATTGAGTTTCCTTATAGCTATAGCAAATTTCCCCATGATACTGAATAAATAGTTTCACAGTTTTTTCAGCAGATATAGAGATTTTTGTCCCCCCAAAAAATATGTATTGAAAAGATTTATATCCAATAAGATATAACCCTTTTTTTACAAAACAACAGCGGAATTAAAAGATAAATAAATAGATTAACCAAATTATTGCTCTAAGTAGATAAGAGTATCAACCTGTAAACCCATCTGTTCTGAAGCGTACTGTACATACTGTACATTGAGTGGTGGATTAACGTGGTGTCGTCCCGAAGACGTGTGCGTACGTCGTGAGTATAGTCTGTCGTGCCTTATTACAAGTCGTGGTGGTGTGTTGTCATTTATCAAGTGCCTGTGTGACTATGAAACTCTTTTCCCGTCCCCTCCTCCCACTTTCTCCCTCCTCCCACTTTCTCCCACTTTCTCCCTCCTCCCACTTTCTCCCTTCTCCCCCATTTGGCATTAACTAGAGCAACCATTCTTGGATTGAGTGTCACCCTCCTACAGTAGGACAATGACTGAGCTCTGTTTCCTACAGGATTAGCTCAGCCTCTGAGGCTAAACAAACAATCAAGCTAACTTCCATGATACTACAGTTAGCTTTCTACCACCATGTGTGTATGCGTGAGCCTTAAAATGGCAGACTGTGAACTGTGTAAATCCGCCCATCCGTCTCCAGTGAAGCTATTTAGGTGTTCTGTAATGTTGTTATTGATGTACTCCTCTGATAAGCTATCTATCCTTACTTTAGCTTAGTTTACATCCTACCTTGGCACTAAACTTTAACTGCTAACCCCAGGCCCCAAGTGCATCTTTTTGCACTTGATTCGCCTCAACAGCTTTTGCAACCTGGTTGTAACTAGAATCTGACGAAGAGGGATTGGACAACGATGTCAAGAAAGATCTCAACATTCTCTAAGAAGTATAGTAGAAGTATAGTCTTTATATAATCTACATTATAAAGTTGGTGGTTCGAGCCCTGAATGCTGATTGGCTGAAATCCTTAGTATATGAGACCGTATACCACGGGTATGACAAGAATATCTAGTTTACTGTTCTGATTACGTTTGTAACCAGTTTATAATAGCAATAAGGCACATCGGGGGTTTGTGGTATATGGTCAATATACCATGGCTAAGGGCTGTATCCTGGCACTCCGCATCGCATCGTGCTTAAGAACAGCCCTTAGCCGTGGTATATTGGCCATATACCACACCCCCTCGGGTCTTATTGCTTAAGTATATAATGGTTCTGACTGAAAACTAGTGAATGGAACTACAGGAACCAACTGGAACCTTTAAAACTACAGCTCCCAGCTGCTCCCCTGATTCCCTGTATGACATCATCAGTGTCCTATAGATGCAGTAAAGAGGTACATGGAACGGCACACTGTGGGGGGTAGAAGAAGGATGCCAGATTGGCGCACATTCAACAAATCTGATCTAACAAAATGGATATTGGTCAAATCTGTCATGTGGTTACTAAAGTCTGATTGGGATATATTTGGCTGTTTTTGCTGCATAACATGTAGAGGTTGTTCTTTTTCAGGTTTTGAAGAAGTGACTGCTAAATGCTAACTGTTAGTATAAACTGGTAGCATAGCTAGCATATAGAAATCGGTGTTGCTAGTCAAAGTTGTTTTTAACTGCAATGCAGTTGATTGGTGTTGACATGAACATGTATTGTGGTTGAAATTCATATAAGAATTATACTCAACATACAGTAGTGTGGGATACACATATAAACAATAGCCTAAATGTAGGCAAATTTAGCTGGGGGGGGGGTAATGAGGAGACTGAGGATCTTTACCCTACGGCAACCCCACGCCCCCGCATTTCCATGGAGTTCCATTGACCTCTTTAGCACATCTATTCCTCTCTGTGTCTGGTTCTAGCCCTTCTAATCTATTCCATCCCTCTCCCACTGGCTGTGTGTATGAAGTCTCCAACTTTCTAGTCGTGTAATTGCATTCTTTAATGTCTTTGTATGATTTCTCCACAAAGCTGATGATAAATTATTTGAAATGTACCTCCTACTGGTCTCTCGGAGTCATTTATCTTTTATGTGTGTGTGTGTGTGTAGGACTGCAGGGCAGGATTGTGAACTAGCCAGATCAACGCATGCGAGTGAGTGAATGAATGAGTTAGATACAGTTCATTTGGAAAATATTCAGACTCCTTGACTTGTTCCACATTTTGTTACATTTTAGCCTTATTCTAAATGGATGAAATTATTTTTTTCCTTCATCAATGTACACTCAAAACCCCATAATGTGCAGATCCTCTCAAGCTCTGTCAGGTTGGATGGAAGCGTCGCTGCACAGCTATTTTCAGCTCTCCAGAGATGTTTGATCGGGTTCAGAGACTTGTCCCGAAGCCACTCCTGCGTTGTCTTGGCTGTGTGCTTAGGGTCGTTGTCCTGTTGGAAGGTGAACCTTTGCCCCAGTCTGAGGTCCTGAGCGCTCTGGAGCAGGTTTTCATCAAGGATCTCTCTGTACTTTGCTACGTTCATCTTTCCCTCGATCCTGACTAGTCGCCCAGTCCCTGTTACTGAAAAACTTCCCCGCAGCATGATGCTGCCACCACCATGCTTCATGAAATGGTGCTAGGTTTCCTCCAGACGGGATGCTTGGCATTCAGAATCTTGTTTCTCATGGTCTGAGAGTCCTTTAGGTGCCTTTTGGCAAACTCCAAGCGGCTGTCATGTGCCTTTTACTGACAGGTGTGTGCCTTTCCAAATCATGTCCAATCAATTTAATTTCCCACAGGTGGAAATTCAAGTTCAAGTTGTAGAAACATCTCAAGGATGATCAATGGAAACAGGATGCACTTAATTTCGAGTCTCAAAGCAAAGGGTCTGAATACTAATGTATATAAAGTGTTTCTGTTTTTAAAAACCTGTTTTTGCTTTGTCAGTAGGGGGTATTGTGTGTAGATTGATGAGAAAAATATATCATTGAATACATTTTAAAACAAGGCTATAACGTAACAAAACGTGGAAAAGGGGAAGGGGTCTGAAGACTTTCCAAAGCTAGTAACCTTGGACTGTAGTCTGTGGTCTCCAGATGTTGACCTATAGCCCTGTTTATACATGCATCCTTTGTTCTGGTCTTGCCCACTTTCTGATTGTGCCCACGTGTTTAGACTGGTGTAGACGATTGAAAGACGCATTGTGATATGATTGTGATCAGATCTTCCTGACCACCTCTGGAGGTAGTTAGGGACCCGTTGTATCTGGATATTAATCAAGTGTAAACAGATCTGGCCATCAAACTCTTTAAACCATTATACTGGCCTCACTGACAGGTAGCACAATTGACTTATGGCATCAATAATTGTCTTCAAATAAATACATTCCTATTATTTTGAAAGAATATCTGTAAAATAATTTGGGCACCAGGAAATTTCGTCTCGGTGCGGACACAGTAGACGGATAAGAGATACATTTTAATGTGTGTAGAGGCGACAAACCTTGACCAGATCACGAAACCCACATGTTAATGCAAGGTGTAAACAAGGTCTTAGTCTGAGTCCAGTGTTAAGTGGTGTCCTTCAAGCCCACTTCACTCAACTAACTGTCTGGCTGGAAGGCTGGCTGGGGTCTAATGGGTGGGCAATGTCAGGCATACACAACAGGCTGCAGTACCTCTAGCCTCCACATAGAGGCAGTAGCCAGTCACAAATTAAGCTCTCTCCAAGGGGAGAACGACTGCCCCCTCTCATTGACCACGTATACATGTGCACCCCTATCCGCTTACGGTCTTATTCGGGATAAGCTGTTTACATGCACCTTTGATATCCCCCTCACGAGTGTGAACAGAATACTGCTCCTTTAAGTTCATATGGGTTCGATGGAATAGTAACTGAAATACGGACACTGATTGTAGGTCTATGACCTCTCACATGTAGCATAATACAATATGAACTCCTGTTGAAATTCTGAATTTCTTGCAGTAAAATGATACAATACATTTAAATTTTGTTTCTGGAACAAGAGTGGAGGTATATATATATTTTTTCATCATCTCTTGATAAAATGTGAATATGTGTGTAATGTATTATCTTTGACACTGTTATGCAAGCAAACAGTTTTTCAACCACATAAAATATGCGCCCAAGACAAACTGATTGTCTTATCAGCCCAGTCCAAGCTCTTCTCTGTCCTGGCACCCCAATAGTGGAACCAGCTTCCCCCTGAAGCTAGGACAGCAGAGTCCCTGCCCATCTTCAGAAAACATCTGAAACTGCACCTCTTCAAAGAGTATCTTAAATAATCCCACAGCACCCACCCCCCCCCCCCCCCCCCCACCCCCTCCCGGGTAAAACATTTAAATAAAGCCTTACATGATCTAACACTCACACTTTTTTTTCTTACTAGCTCAGACTTTGCTAAAAGCTACTTTATTGAAGGAAGATGTATTTACTATGACTGTGATATGTGGTTGTCCCACCTAGCTATCTTAAAATGAATGCACTGGATAGATTACTTACTAATGCACTGGATAGATTAATAGTGCACTGGATAGATTACTAATGCACTGGATAGATTACTAATGCACTGGATAGATTAATAGTGCACTGGATAGATTACTAATGCACTGGATATATTACTAATGCACTGGATAGATTAATAGTGCACTGGATAGATTACTAATGCACTGGATAGATTACTAATGCACTGGATAGATTACTAATGCACTGGATAGATTAATAGTGCACTGGATAGATTACTAATGCACTGGATAGATTACTAATGCACTGGATAGATTACTAATGCACTGGATAGATTACTAATGCACTGGATAGATTACTAATGCACTGGATAGATTACTAATGCACTGGATAGATTACTAATGCACTGGATAGATTACTAATGCACTGGATAGATTACTTACTAATGCACTGGATAGATTACTAATGCACTGGATAGATTACTTACTAATGCACTGGATAGATTACTAATGCACTGGATAGATTACTAATGCACTGGATAGATTACTAGTGTACTGGATAGATTACTAATGCACTGGACAGATTACTAATGTACTGGATAGATTACTAATGTACTGGATAGATTACTAGTGTACTGGATAGATTACTAATGTACTGGATAGATTACTAATGCACTGGATAGTTTACTAATGCACTGGATAGATTACTAATGCACTGGATAGTTTACTAATGCACTGGATAGATTACTAATGCACTGGATAGATTGCTAATGCACTGGACAGATTACTAATGCACTGGATAGATTACTAATGCACTGGATAGATTACTAATGCACTGGATAGATTACTAATGCACTGGATAGTTTACTAATGCACTGGATAGATTACTAATGCACTGGATATATTACTAATGCACTGGATAGATTACTAATGCACTGGATAGATTACTAATGCACTGGATAGATTACTAATGCACTGGATAGATTACTAATGCACTGGATAGATTACTAATGCACTGGATAGATTACTTACTAATGCACTGGATAGATTACTAATGCACTGGATAGATTACTAATGCACTGGATAGATTACTAGTGTACTGGATAGATTACTAATGCACTGGACAGATTACTAATGTACTGGATAGATTACTAATGTACTGGATAGATTACTAGTGTACTGGATAGATTACTAATGTACTGGATAGATTACTAGTGTACTGGATAGATTACTAATGCATTTATTCTAAGACATGATTCTGGTGAGCACTACTTTATTTAGTCTTCAAGGACAACAAGTTATGACAGAAAAGAAGCTACATGTATCTAACTATAGTTGACAAACAAATGGCCTAACAAATGTCAGAAATTATACTATGGCCTACCAAATGTTGGAAATTATAAACAGAAACTTGTCTAAATTAGGGGTGAAAGTAGACAGTATCCTATATGGTCCAGTACAGAGTCTCAGCTAAATAAATGATTATGGAATTATTATGGAGGATCAAAATGTGCAGGTAGTGATTTGTTTGACAATCTTGGCCAGGACGCTCTTGAAAAAGAAATCTCAAATCTCAGTGAGCAATTCCTGGTTAGATAAAGGTTAAATAAAATAAAAAAGAGGAAAACCTATCACACGAACCCATGATACGCGACACAGCCTGCGCAGACCATGAAAAACCACAGTAAATGAGATTAGATGTATACATGCCACAGTATCCCATCAAAGATAAGCATATCCCATTATCCAGGTTTCTCATAACTGGAATATAAGCTATTTTGGGGTTATTGTAAACGGGATATGATGTTTATATGCACAACTCAAGAACAGAATACTTGAGTATCCCAAATAATAAGGAGAAATGGGTGTGCATGTAAACATGGTCATTGAGGATTTCAAGTTCAAAGCCTACCGGGGTACTGCAGGCAATGTTTTCAGGAAGCAGAGTCCCCCAATTATAGTCAATTCGAGTATAGCGATCTTAATGGTCAATATTCGTGGGTATACAAGTTTTCCAAACACATTCATGGGACCAATACTTTATTTCATTTTGCCAGATGTATGTCCTTGAACCAATTATTTTAAAACTGCACACAGAAGTTAGAAACACAATGTGCAGCCTGCAGTACCCCAGACTGCCTTCAATTTGAGATACACAATGAGAGGGGGCAGCACTGAGCTAGCCTGCAATGTCACTTCCTAGAGTAGCTCAAGTTGTGCATGCAATGTTTCCAAAAAGTCCTCCATGAATCAAGATGGCGAAGCTCTAAATTGACACTTCCTGGTCTTCAAATGCGCCACTGAGACTTCACATAGGGAACAATGGGGGTGATGTCATCAATGACTTTGGCCATTCTTTTTACAGTCTATGCTAGTGCTGAGCGGTTAATTTTCATCTTTAAAAAACGTATTGACCAAGGGTCAATTATTTGAATTTTATTATTTTTCTTCTGTGACCTTGATGTGCAGTATCAGATCAAGCCTGAACTGTGTGATGTAGTAGGGAGTCTTAGTTTACAACAGGCCCAAATTCTACATAGTTTAGTACAGAAAACGTGGTAATTGACTACGACTATAATCCATGGCGTGCCTGCTTAAACTTTCCAGTCTGTGTGGAGCAAACATGGAGACTGAGAGAGGAGAGAACACAAGATCGAGGGGGATGGAAAGAAGTTCCTTTGCGAGCATGAAAATGCAAGATCTAACTGATTGATAGTTTGCAGTCAGAAAAGTATGCCTTACTTACTTTGAAGAACTACTCAAATTGTGATTTTGTCGGACAGCATAGGCAGCAGCTCTATAGAGACAGTGCCAACAAAGCTAAGGACCCTGGGACTAAACACCTCCCTCTGCATCCTGGACGTCCTGACGGGCCGCCCCCAGGTGTTAAGGGTAGGCAACAACACATCTTCCACACTGATCCTCATCACTGTGGCCCCTCAGGGGTGCATGCTTAGTCCTCTCCTGTACTCCCTGTTCACCCACGACTGCGTAGCCTAGCACGATTCCAACACTGTCATTAAGTTTGCTGCCGACACAACAGTGGTAGGCCTGATCACCTACAACAATGAGACAGCCTATAGGGAGGAGGCAGAGACCTGGCAGTGTAAGGACAACATCCTATCTCTCAATGTGAGCAAGACAAAGAAGCTGATTGTGGACTATAGGAAAAGGAAGGCCGAACAGACCCCCATTAACATCGACTGGACTGAAGTGGAGCAGGTCGAGAGTTTCAAGTTTCTTGGTGTCCACATCACCAATAAACTATCATGGTCCAAACACACCAAGACAATTGTGTGGAGGGCACGACAGCACCTTTCCCCACTAAGGAGACTGACAAGATTTGGCATGGGTCCCCAGATTCTCAAAAAGTTCTACAGCTGCACCATCGAGATTAACCTGACCGATTGCATCCTCGCCTGGTATGGCAACTGCTCGGCATCTGACCATATGGCGCTACAGAGGGTAGTGTGTATGGCACAGTACATCACTGGGGCCAAGCTTCCTGACATACAGGACCTATATACTAGGCGGTGTCAGAGGAAGGCCCAATAAATTGTCAAAGACTCCAGTCACCCAAGTCATAGATTGTTCTCTCTGCTACCGCACTGCAAACGGTACCTGAGCACCAAGTCTAGGACCAAAAGGCTCCTTGACAGCTTCTACCCCCAAGCTATAAGACTGCTGAACAACTAAACAAATCACCCAGACTATTTACATTGAACCCCCCCCTTTTGTTTTTTACTCTGCTGCTACTCGCTGTTTATTAAAAGTCTATGCACAGTCACTTTACAAATTACCTCGATTAACCTGTACCCCCGCACATTGACTCGGTGCCGGTACCCCCTGTATATAGCCTTGTTATTGTTATGTACATTTCTTGTGTTACCTTTTGATTGGATAATTTTGTACAACTTTTTTTAACTTTAGTTTATTTAGTAAATATTTAGTAAACTCTTTTTCTTGAACTGCATTGTTAGTTAAGGGCTTTAAGTAAGCATTTCACGGTTAGGTCTACACCTGTTGTATTCAGCATTTCACGGTTAGGTCTACACCTGCTGTATTCAGCATTTCACGGTTAGGTCTACACCTGTTGTATTCAGCATTTCACTGTTAGGTCTACACCTGTTGTATTCAGCATTTCACTGTTAGGTCTACACCTGTTGTATTCAGCATTTCACGGTTAGGTCTACACCTGTTGTATTCAGCATTTCACTGTTAGGTCTACACCTGTTGTATTCAGCATTTCACGGTTAGGTCTACACCTGTTGTATTCAGCATTTCACTGTTAGGTCTACACCTGTTGTATTCAGCATTTCACTGTTAGGTCTACACCTGTTGTATTCAGCATTTCACTGTTAGGTCTACACCTGTTGTATTCAGCATTTCACGGTTAGGTCTACACCTGTTGTATTCAGCATTTCACGGTTAGGTCTACACCTGTTGTATTCAGCATTTCACGGTTAGGTCTACACCTGCTGTATTCAGCATTTCACGGTTAGGTCTACACCTGTTGTATTCAGCATTTCACGGTTAGGTCTACACCTGTTGTATTCAGCATTTCACGGTTAGGTCTACACCTGTTGTATTCAGCATTTCACGGTTAGGTCTACACCTGTTGTATTCAGCATTTCACGGTTAGGTCTCCACCTGTTGTATTCAGCATTTCACGGTTAGGTCTCCACCTGTTGTATTCAGCATTTCACGGTTAGGTCTACACCTGTTGTATTCAGCATTTCACGGTTAGGTCTACACCTGTTGTATTCAGCATTTCACTGTTAGGTCTACACCTGTTGTATTCAGCATTTCACGGTTAGGTCTACACCTGTTGTATTCAGCATTTCACGGTTAGGTCTACACCTGCTGTATTCAGCATTTCACTGTTAGGTCTACACCTGCTGTATTCAGCATTTCACGGTTAGGTCTACACCTGTTGTATTCAGCATTTCACTGTTAGGTCTACACCTGCTGTATTCAGCATTTCACTGTTAGGTCTACACCTGCTGTATTCAGCATTTCACGGTTAGGTCTACACCTGTTGTATTCAGCATTTCACTGTTAGGTCTACACCTGCTGTATTCAGCATTTCACTGTTAGGTCTACACCTGTTGTATTCAGCATTTCACGGTTAGGTCTACACCTGTTGTATTCAGCATTTCACGGTTAGGTCTACACCTGTTGTATTCAGCATTTCACGGTTAGGTCTACACCTGTTGTATTCAGCATTTCACGGTTAGGTCTACACCTGCTGTATTCAGCATTTCACGGTTAGGTCTACACCTGTTGTATTCAGCATTTCACGGTTAGGTCTACACCTGTTGTATTCAGCATTTCACGGTTAGGTCTACACCTGTTGTATTCAGCATTTCACGGTTAGGTCTACACCTGTTGTATTCAGCATTTCACGGTTAGGTCTACACCTGTTGTATTCAGCATTTCACGGTTAGGTCTACACCTGCTGTATTCAGCATTTCACGGTTAGGTCTACACCTGTTGTATTCAGCATTTCACGGTTAGGTCTACACCTGTTGTATTCAGCATTTCACGGTTAGGTCTACACCTGTTGTATTCAGCATTTCACGGTTAGGTCTACACCTGTTGTATTCAGCATTTCACTGTTAGGTCTACACCTGTTGTATTCAGCATTTCACTGTTAGGTCTACACCTGTTGTATTCAGCATTTCACGGTTAGGTCTACACCTGCTGTATTCAGCATTTCACGGTTAGGTCTACACCTGCTGTATTCAGCATTTCACGGTTAGGTCTACACCTGTTGTATTCAGCATTTCACGGTTAGGTCTACACCTGTTGTATTCAGCATTTCACGGTTAGGTCTACACCTGTTGTATTCAGTGCATGTAACAAGTTAAATATGATTTGATTTCAATTGATGACTAGGAATGAAATAATAAAGCCATCAATTAAAACAAATATTTTTCTTAAAGTAATGTGAATACATGATAAGTGATAAGAAGTAATGGTTAGTCACTACTATCATGGGACTTGTATTAATTGTTTTATTCTGTGTTACAGCATTCAACACACATAATGCATAGTTCATTTAATGTCTAATAAAACAATCAAAATCACAAAAAAAAACATGATAATTTTTTTAATAATCAAACCGAAACAACCTCAAAAAGCACTAATCGCTCAGCACTGGTCTATGCTCTATCCCTGGGCATGTGGCCGAGGGATATCATTCAGCACACACTTTTTCCAGTTCATCATTGATGTACACTGACTATACCAAACATTAGAAACACCTTCCTAATATTGAGTTGCATGGAGGTTGAAAACTGACTTGTATCACGGGTGACCTGGCTGGAAAAACCCAGCAGCGTTGCAGTTCTTGAAACAAACCAGTGCAACTGGCACCTACTACCATACCCCATTCAAAGGCACTTAAATCTTTTGTCTTTCCCATTCACCTTCTGAATGGCAGTAGGTGCCATTCTTCTTTAACCTTCTTTTACCTGTCTCCTCCCCTTCATCTACACTGATTGATTTGGATTTAACCTTTACAGGATTGGTAGGCTAATGCGATTAGCATGAGGTTGTAAGTAACAAGCACATTTCCCAGGACATAGACATATCTAAAATTGGCAGAAAGCTTAAATTCTTGTTAATCTAACTGCACTGTCCAATTTATAGTAGCTATTACAGTGAAAGAATACCATGCTATTGTTTGAGGAGAGTGCACAGTTATGAACTTGAAAAGTTATTAATAAACCAATTAGGCACATTTGGGCAGTCTTGATACATAATGTTGAACAGAAACGCAACGGTTCATTGGATCAGTCTAAAACAATGCACATACAGTGCTGCCATATAGTGGCTGGAATAATACATTGTGGCTTTTCTCTTGCATTTCAAAGATGATGGTACAAAAAATACAAAAGAATGCATGTTTCATTTCTTTGTATTATCTTTTACCAGATCCAACGTGTTATATTCTCCTACATTCATTTCACATTTCCACAAACTTCAAAGTGTTTCCTTTCAAATGGTATCAAGAACATGCATATCCTTGCTTCAGTTCTTGAGCTACAGGCAGTTAGATTTGGGTACGTCTTTTCGGGCGGAAATTAAAAAAAAGGGTCAGATCCTTAAGAGGTTGTCAAGGGATCATAGCTTTCACCTGAATTCACCTGGTCAGTCTATGTCAAGGAAACAGTGAACTCCCAAAAGGGTACATTCAACCCAATTCATGTCTCAATTGTCTCAAGGCTTAAAAATCCTTCTTTATCCTGTCGCCTCCCCTTCATCTACACTGATTGAAGTGGATTTAAGATTTAACATGTGACAGGGGATCATAGCTTTCACCTGAATTCACCTGGTCAGTCTGTCATGGAAACAGTGTTCTCAATGTTTTGTACACTCATTGTATATCTTCAGTTCAACATCCCACTGACATGTTGAAAAACAAACTACACCTCTTTTAAACCCTTCCTTTTAAACCCTTTTATCCTGTTATGCACTGGAGAGTTCTGCTTATCTCTGCGGCTCCAGTCTCCAGTTCAGTGTGCGTGTGTGCGTGCGTGTCTGTCTGTCTGTCTTTCACCCAGAACCCCAGTTCAAAAGAGCCATCAGTGTTCTGCAGAGATAAGGAGCAGCACAGGATAACACACCTTTGTATAAAAACAACCACTGACCAAAAAACAGCTGTGAAAACTAAACTTCACGTACTAACCTCTCATTTAAGAAGGATTGTAGACAATAGGTTATTGAAAGACCCTAATGTTAAAGATGTAATCCGCAGTAGGGGGAAACAGTGCCACTGGCCGCCCCACCGCCGTTGTTATTGTTTTTAGGTCATTCAATAAACATTGAACATCTAATAGTCGTAGGTGAGCTGGTTTTACTCTTTTTTTTGCAATTTTCTGGTGTTTTTTTGATGGAAAACTGAGGGGGTCGGACATAACACCTCAGCCTTATTACCCATAGATAAACAGGCTACAAATGCTTTAACAATTTAAATGTTTTAGTGAAGCTTGCATTTATTTGCCCCTCCCTGTTGCACACAATATTTACGATGAAGTCATCAACTCTGTTATGGTCAACCCTGTTAATTTATTTGGCTCTCAAAATTACTATCGTCATTTTTTTATTTAACCACTTGAGATGGGAAAAAGTGTTTTTTATTAAGTTGTGAAAAGGTGCTCTTTGTGACAGAATATAAACATTTGGTCAAATATATGCAGTATTTTATTTTTTACCAAGTTACGCTACTCATTGGTGGAATGACCCCTTCGTTGCCGAGCTGAGGAGCGTCACGCAGCAGGGTAAAAAAAAATGTTATTTGCAGTAACTTATTTGTTGTTGTAATATCGCAAATGGATGTTTCACCACCAAGGATTCCAGCGTTGATAATAAGAAACTATTGTTTTTGTCAGCCAAGGGAAAGTCACTGATGCTGAACAGAACTCCCAAAAGGGTTTGCACAAGAAACATCTGTTTTATAGGAAATAAAACCAGTATTCAACAATAACCCCTTTTCACACTGTCTTTTTACATACGTTGCTCTTTTCAGCATGGTTCCAGCAACTATAGTCACTACACTGTAAAGGGGTTACCATGAATTTGACAGTAGCTTACAGGCAGCTCGGTGGCAAGTAAAAGTCTGTATTTCATACTACAGTACATCCACAGTAATGTAAATACAGTATCACAGAAAGTACTGTGTAATGGCACACAGTACAATACTGTAAAATGTACTGTATTACACTGTAAAAAAGTAAAAGCTACCGTAATCGGAACGAATGAATGAAATTTGTTGAGGGTAGGCGATTGTATTTTACTGTAATTACAAGGGATTGGTGCAAGCAGGTTGGCTGCTAGGTAAAGTATTCACAAACATTACAGCATGTTAATTAATATTTTGTATTATCTATCACTTGTACTTCTAGAGGCCTTAACAAAGGCTTCCAAACTGGCAACAACTACAGGTCAAAACAGACCAAAAGGACATGGCAAAAAGCACAACCATTTAAGGTTGAAGACTTGCTGCCACTCCAATCTGTCCCATATACATTTTAAATTGTTGGGGCACTATAACCACATAGGAGTTAAATTGGTACAGCATTCTCACTCACAGGTACAACAAATATAGCCTCTTACAATGCACCCACTAATGGTCAAAACGTTTTTGGCGCTCCAAAAATACGGTAAAGCACTGTAATCTGTGGGGTATAATTACAGTACCATTCGAAATACAGCAATTATTTCCCACAATGCACCATAATTTACAGTATACTGCAGTAAAACATATTTTACTGTTGATAATACAAAAAGTTAAGGTATAATAAAACATTTTCCATTACAGTGTATGGGTTAGCTTGACTGAGCTTGTTCTGGCTCAAAAGTGTGAAAATACCCTGTGTTTCCTTGTTTTTAGGAGGGTGATGTTTGGAGAATAAAACCCCTATACTGCTCAGTGTAATCTAACAATACCTCTTCAGGGGATCTCAGGGATGGTTCTTCTATACCCCTGCAGTTCACAGAGACCCCAGGGAAACCCTGTAAACTGGCAGGATATTGGAGAGGATCTCTGCACCTGAGTGAAGCATAGGGAAGGCAGGGGGAGACATGGGGGAGGCAGGGAGAGGGGACAGGGGTGAGACAGAGGGGAGTCAAGGAGGAGAATGGGTGCTTAAGACTGGAGGTGGGGCCCTGAGGCTCTAAGGCCTTACTGAACAATGTTTTATGAATCTGCTCCAGTGGCTGACGGATTGGGAGGCAAATTGGCTGTGTCAGATTTCATATCACAGCTGGAGCCATGGAGCTGGGCTATAGTTTAATAAGGTGGGGATGGTGGTGTGTGTGTGTGCACGTGTGTTACTATAAGCTTGTGTTTTCATATGCATTTGTTGTTGTTGCCTTTACAACTGATACAAATGCAGAAAATATTTGAACATGTGTAAACACCATCTCCTTCTCATGATCCATCACAAAGACAATACAAAGAACATGTTAACAGTGTTGTCAGTCTTGCCACAGCCAGGTTCCTGATAGGCCATATGGCAGTCAGAGTCTTCTCTGTTACATAAACCCACTGCAGTCTCACAAACATATGCCCAGAGCGTGTTAAAGCTCTTTACCGGAAACCCAAATCTCAGTAACTAAGCCAGATTACACACATATACATACACAGTACCCCAAGCAGTGATTACACAACCTTCTAGCTGTCAAAGATTAGACTGAAGTGTTGTGATCGAGCAGAATGTGACATCAGTGCAGTGTGTTGTATCACAATCCAGGACATTTACTCAGACACACCATGACTGATCTAAATCATGTGTTTATGGTTTAGAGGACAGAGAGCAGGCCATTAACTCAGAAATACCATGACTTATCTAAAACCAATCTTTATGGTTTAGACACTAGGTGTGGCACTGAGTAGGCAAACCCAATTGCTGCACCTTTCCGGCACCTTCCCTGTTGGGTGGCTAATGGAGCCCAGCTGAGGGTAATAAGTCAATCAAGTATGTGATTGGCTAGACAATCAGCCCTAACAGTTGAATAGGCTGCTGCTGTTCCTGTTCGAGGGCTGGAGATGGCAGCTGACAGGTTAGGGCTGAAAGATGATCAGGTTACGATAACGGTTGGTCAATTATGAAATAAAATTTAGTTTGAGCTGTTTACTCTGCCTCAGTGAGTCTCTGTACCCTGAGACCAGTGGTGTAAAGTACTTAAGTAAAAGTACTTTTAAATACTACTTTAGTTGTTTTGGGGGGTTATCTGTACTTTACTTTACTATTTATATTTTTGACAACTTTTACTCCACTACATTCCTAGAGAAAATAATGTACTTTTTACTCACATTTTCCCTGACACAAAAAAGTACCCGTTACATTTAGAATGCTCAAGCAGGAAAGAATTATGGCACCTATCAATATAACGGTTTGTCATCCCTACTGCCTCTGATCTGGCGGACTCACGAAACACAACTACTGTGTTTGTAAATTACGTCTGAGTGTTGGTGTGCCCCTTTCTGTCCGTATTTTAAAAAGACTACAAAAATAGTGCCTTGTGGTTTGCTTAATATAAGGAATTTGATGTATAGCATTTACTTTTACTCAAATATGAAAATGTTGTACTTTTTCTACCACTACTTAAGTATATTTAAAACCAGATACTTTTACTCAAGTAGTGTTTTACTGGGTAACTTTTACTTTAGTCATTTTCTGTTAAGGTATCTTTACTTCTACTCAAATATGACAATTGAGTACTTTTTTCCACCACTGCCTGAGACCCACTTAGCTTTGGTTCGTGGCAGTGGCTCCTCCCCAGGCTCTGTCACAGCAGGCCATTCACTCAGAAACGTAATGACTGATCAAGAACTGAGTTTGTGAACTGTTATTGTACAGTCGTGGCACAAATATTAATTTCCACAAAGTTTTCTGCTTCCGTGTCTTTAGATATTTTTGTCAGATGTTACTATGGAATACTGAAGTATAATCACAAGCATTTCATAAGTGTCAAAGGCTTTTATTGACAATTACATGAAGTTGATTCAAAGAGTCAATATTTGCAGTGTTGACCCTTCTTTTTCAAGACCTCTGCAATCTGCCCTGGCATACTGTCAATTAACTTCTGGGCCACATCCTGACTGATGGCAGCCCATTCTTGCATAATCGATGCTTGGAGTTTGTCAGAATTTGTGGGTTTTTGTTTGTCCTCCCGCCTCTTGAGAATTGACCACAAGTTCTCAATGGGATTAAGGTCTGGGGAGTTTCCTGGCCATGGACCCAAAATATCGATGTTTTCTTCCCCTATCCACTTAGTTATCAATTTTGCCTTATGACAAGGTGCTCCATCATGCAGGAAAAGGCATTGTTTGTCACCAAACTGTTCCTGGATGGTTGTGAGAAGTTGCTCTCTGAGGATGTGTTGGTACCATTCTTTATTCATGGCTGTGTTCTTAGGCAAAATTGTGAGTGAGCCCACTCCCTTGGCTGAGAAGCAACCCCACACATGAATGGTCTCAGGATGCTTTACTGTTGGCATGACACAGGACTGATGGTAGCGCTCACCTTGTCTTCTCCGGACAAGCTTTTTTCCGGATTCCCCAAACAATCGGAAAGGGCATTCATCAGAGAAAATTACATTACGCCAGTCCTCAGCAGTCCAATCCCTGTACCTTTTGCAGAATATCAGTCTGTACCTGATGTGTTTCCTGGAGAGAAGTGGCTTCTTTGCTGCCCTTCTTCACACCAGGCCATCCTCCAAAAGTCTTCGCCTCCCTGTGCGTGCAGATGCACTCACACCTGCCTGCTGCCATTCCTGAGCAAGCTCTGTACTGTTGGTTCCCCGATCCCGCAGCTGAATCAACTTTAGGAGACGGTTCTGGCACTTGCTGGACTTTCTTGGGCTCCCTGAAGCTTTCTTCACAACAATTGAACCGCGCTTCTTGAAGTTCTTGATGATCCGATAAATGGTTGATTTAGGTGCAATCTTACTGACAGCAATAGCCTTGCCTGTGAAGCCATGTTTGTGCAATGCAATGACGGCACGTGTTTCCTTGCAGGTAACTATGGTTGACAGAGGAAGAACAATGATTCCAAGCACCACCCTGCTTTTGAATCTGCAGTCTGTTATTCAAACTCAATCAGCATAACAGAGTGATCTCCAGCCTTGTCCTCGTCAACACTCACACCTGTGTTAATGAGAGAATCACTGAAGTGATGTCAGCTGGTCCTTTTGTGGCAGGGCTGAAATGTAGTGGAAATGTTATTTTGGGATTAAGTTAATTTGCATGGAAAAAAGGGACTTTGCAATTAATAGCAATTCATCACTCTTCATAACATTCTGGAGTATATGCAAATTGCCATCATACAAACTGAGGCAGCAGACTGTGAAAATTAATATTTGTGTCATTCTCAACTTTTGGCCACGACTGTACATCATATTCCATTGAGAAGGTGTATGTCTTTGTAGACTGTGGTATTCTGAATCAGAAGGTGAGATATTGTGCTGCAGTAAGCATATGCACTTCTGTATAGTAGTAGAAGTTTATTTTGACTGAAATTGAAGTAATTTTAAAATTGTTAATCCGTTGGAGTGTGTTTTATACATTTGATTTAGTTCATTCAAAGTAATCCATCTCTTCTGAAGCACGGCACTGTAAATAGTAACGATCAAATAGCACATATTAACCAATGCAGTCAGCCTTTTGGGGGCCCTAAGCAAAATGTTGTTTTGTTTTTGTGTCTTTTATTTTCGCTTTTGTGCACCACCATCAAACAGTTGAAGATTATTGAAAAGGTATTTCACATCGATTTAGATGGTAGGGTTTCTCTACATAGCTTGTTTTGTCACATAAACTGAAATTACAGAACTATTAGAAATTTAGCAACCAGGAAATGGTGAAAAGATGTCTGCATATTGCACCGTTAAAGCAAGTTTTAGATTTAGAAGATTTAGCAATTTTATAACAAATTGTATGCAATTCTACTCATTTTGCCATGGGGCGGAGAGAATAATTCGACCATGATAACTACAAGTTTAGATAGCTGGACACTAGACAAATGTATCAATCTAAAACATTTTATCTGACGTGTGCTAAATTATTTACATAACAAGATAAAAACTGCTGGTGCACAACCGTAAAAATGTTTTTGTATTCTACTATTCTAACTCTCAACAGTAAGGGGGATGCTAAATGATGTTGGTTTTCATAGTAACGAAGTATACCTCCATAAATGTTCCAGTTCTTCCAAGAGTGTCTGAATAAGAAATAGATGGCAATTACAGATTTTGACAGATAACATTTTTCTTCAGATATGTAGGCCTACAGAATCACTGAGAGTCCAGAGAGTGAGAAAGAGAGTGCAGGGATGCAGAAAAATGAGAGATACTAGGGATATAAGGTCATAACTTTCTTCCCCCCCTCTCCCTCCCCCTTACTCTCTCAGGGTTTAGAACTAGAGAGAGAGAGCTTCAATAGACATATATCCCTCAGTGAGAAGCCAATCTTTTTTACTTTACCGCAGTAATTTCCCCACCAAGGGGATTAAACTCTGGGATTCACTCACTTCACTCTCCATCCAGCATCAGATTTACTCCCTCCATCTATTTATTTACTGCTCTGTCTCCGACAAAAGGATGGAGGGATGGAGAGAGTGACAAAATGCTAGGCTGAAATTAAAACTCAGAGCCTGGTGTAATTCACTCTAATTACTTTTCTCATTCTGCCAGGAAGGGAGGAAACCGTTCTCTTCTTCTCTCCGAGTGCTTAGCTGACTGACTCCCTGCTCTTTTAGACGAGAAGAAAGATGTTAGAAGTCAGATAGATGGTCTGTAGACCAAAGAGACACAGCTGTTTGTCTTCCAAGAGCATGCTGTCTATCTGCTTGTGTTTCAGTTGGTCCTCTCCGGTCCCCATTTCACTAACTACTACATAATTACTGTTCAGCTGATGTTTACCCATCTTGCTGTCTCGCAATTTAATGTTGATTGCCACAAACAGCACATTCATTCTGACATGACATAGCCTTAGCTCCTTCAAACAGCTGCATGTCCTCTGGGGTCTCCAAAGGTGAAACAAAGGGGCCATGGCCTTAAGAAAGGCCTATCTCTGTCTGTCTCTGACACATCCCTCAGGATAATTAAAATAATCTCCTTCTTTCGTTTATTCTCCCTCGTATCTTTCCTCTCAGCATAATGCACTTCTCTCTCCTAGTCTCCTTGGCCTTCCTTCATTTCTCTCTCTCTATCTCCCTCTCTCTTTCTAACTCTCCCCCTCTCTTACACTCTCCTTTATCTGTCTGGAGCATGTGTCAGTGTGAGTAATGTGGATCGTTAAGCAGCTGTGATCAGAATAGATCCTCTCTATGCTTTATCAGTGACACCACACAGCCCCCTATAGCTAATGAACCAGACACACTACCCACCTCACTGGTAAACCTGGCTAGCACATATAGTAGGGGGTGACAGGTAGCCTTGAGGTTAGAGCATTGGCCAAGTAACCAAAAGTCACTGTGCCCTTGAGCAAGGCACTTAACCCCAATTGCGCTGGACAATGGTGACCTTGGCCGTGACTCCACTCCCTGCGGTTGTCTTAGGGGGAGTACAAGTGTATAACAGTATAAGTATAAGCACCCCAAAATTAATAATTACATACTGTATTTTCACACTTTATTTCTAGATACGGTATGACAGTCTTGTATGGACTCACAAAAATATATATTTTTTCACACCTCGAAAATGGTCTTAGGTCAAGCTGGATATAGACTGTATCATTACAAGTTCAGTCCTAAGCAGGTTCCAAGTAAGCGTTTCACTGTTAGTCTACACCTTTATGAAGCACGTGACAAATAAAATGTGATTTGATTTGAGTCTCATTCTGCCTACCCCTCTGATTTACTACATTACTATATTCCCTTGGTTTGCACAGTGAGGAAGTCATTCTTAATTAAAAGAATACAGTTGAGCTGAGATTATGGTTGGATTACTCCGAGAAGGCATCTAACGAATCTAGACATTCTAATTAATTTGAACGTTAATGGGAAATCCTTTGGAGATCCCAGCAGTGCTGTGCAATAAGGCAGCAACCTGACTCGCAGAGCACCTTTCTGGGCACAGTTGACTCTCCGTAGCCTCCTGCCACTCGTGTGTGTGTATGTGTGTTTGTGTGTGTTTTGACAGGGGCAGAAGATCAGACAGTGAATAGTCATGCCCAGGAGAAATAATGGTCCCTAATAATAATGATATGTGTATGTGTTGTCATAGTAATGTTTGACATGACAACTAAGGGATGCTGCGGTAATTATCACCTCCTGCGTAACTCACATTGTAAATCTGTCTATTGAACAAGGGAACTCAAACTTGCAAGGATCATTCCTCTATATAAAAAAGGGAATAAAACGTATTAAGTATCGGCCTGTCTCAATCCTGTGCATTTTATCGAAGGTCATGGTAAAAGATTATGTTCGAGCAGACTGATAGTTATATTTCCTTACATAATCTACTATATGAGCTCCAATCTGGCTTTAGGAAACCCCATTCCATCGACACTTGCGTACTAACTGACCACATCAGGAATCAAGCAGATGGAGAGAAAATTTGTAGTATGGTTATGTTAGATTTCCAAAAGGCGTTTGATACAGTGGATAATGATATTCTGTTACTCAAACTAAGAACAATGAGCTTTAATCGCTATTTGTGATTTTGTGACGCCTGTGCTGGTTGAAAAAGTATTTTGATGTGTGACGCTGTCCTCAGATAATCGCATGGTATGCTTTCGCCGTAAAGCCTTTTTAAAATCTGACAACGTGGTTGGATTAACAAGAAGCTTAAGCTTTTAAATGATGTATGACACTTGTATTTCCATGAATGTTTAATATTACGATTTTTGTATTTTGAATTTCGCACTCTGCAATTTCACCGGATGTTGTCGTAAGTGTGCCGCTAGCGGTTCATGGGCCCTATTAATAACTTAGCCATAAAATGGGTTAGCTCTTATCTGCAAGGAAGAAAACAGTGGATGATGGATAGGACCCTGTCTAAACCCAAAACCTTGAACTGTGGGGTACCCCAAGGGAGTGGGCTGGGCCCACTTTTATTTCTGTTGTATATAAATCATCTGAAATCTGTCTGTACATGTAACCTTTTCCTCTATGCAGATGATTCTGCACTGTTGATTTCCCAAAGACAAAAATGTGGTTAAGAAAGCCCTCAGTGCTGAACTTCTGAATGTCAGTATATAAGCTGTCACCCTACCTTGGAAAAACAGAGTCCATCGTTTACAGGTCCAAAGTGAAACTGAGGAAATGCCCTGACTTTAAGGTGGTAGTAGGTGACATAGTAGTCACAGCAAAAGACTCAGTTAATTATCTTGGATGTATGTTGATAACCATCTGACAGGGGAGAACATGGCACAAAAAGTTATCTACAAAGTGAACCATACAATTTGGTTTCTGGCAAGAACCTCTACATTTCTGGATAGGAATGCAATGGTGGCATTGGCAGGAGCTCTTATTCAGTGCCACAAGATGGCTCAAAGTGGAGGAGAGATTAAATTGTATCTTGTACATAAGATTGTACATATTATGGTCCCCGGGTACCTATGAAACTACATTAACTTTGTCCGGGATAATCCACTGGAAGGAGTGAAACTGATGTTGATCCTTTTAGATTTAATAGTGGTATGGGGAAATAAACTTTTTTTGTACTGAGCTGCCATTCTTTGGAATAGTCTTCCAAAAGAATTGAAAACTATAATCTCCATAGGCAGTTTCAAGTTCCCAGTGAAAAAAATTGCAGCATGTCTCAAAAGTGAGTTGTAAGTGGGTGAGAAGGACATGCCTGGGATAGCATATGGTCAGCCTTTTGGTGCCTATTGTGTAATATATTGTGATTTTCTTGTGTGTATATATAAGATAATTAATGCTGTATATATTAGGGGTATGTGAGACAAGGGAGATGTACCTGTCCAGAGTTGTTTATTAGGAAATGGATCTGTACTAATTACAGTAGCTCATTGTACGAAACAAACAACAATTGTGTCTGTCATTGTTTGTTGCTTCTACAATGGAAATAAGCGTTCAAGCTTTATTGTGTTACCCTTGATGATGAAGTTCAATGTGGCGACGTCACCGGCTGGAGCGCCCTTATGTATGTTTTTTATTTATTTTTATTGCCTAATAAATTCAATCAATCAATCAGCCTACTATTTATTGCCTCTATTTGCTAAACTGGACTCCCAAAAGAATATAACAATCTGGATAACACTTTACTTGGTACCGAACACATTATTAAACCTGAATACGTGGTCACTAAACATGAATTCAAAATAACAGCAGTTGGTATAGACTTATGATGTGATCATGGCTATCACATTCAAACAAACTAAAGCAATAGAGCCAGTTTACTGTACACTGCACACTACCGAGTGTGATTTGAAACATGTCAAAGAGACCATTGTGTACTAGCTCAAAAAGCTCAGTTGCATTGACTTCTCAATGGAAAAAAATCCATTCTAAAGTCTTCTAGCACTCTGCAGGCCTCTATACCATATGTTGCTGGGTCAGGGCTTTACACAATGGGAGGCCACAGGCTCTTTGGGTTTAGTCAGGTATAAAGGTAAGGGCTAAAACAGACGGGACATCAGTGTAGCAGCAGCAACACAGCTCTCAGGAACAACTGCAATCATGATGGGCAAAGTAAGCTACTGTTTTATCCAACACTCTAAGTGTTTTAATTCACTAATGTCTGAATAATGGTTAAGTGAATCGCCATTTTAAAGTGATAGTTACCTTCTTTTTTTTTTACGTGAGGCTTCTTTTCGACATCCATACAATGTTGTTGTTTCCTCCAAACAGTTTTTAAATTTGTTCACTGTTTACTTTGCAAAACCTATGATAATTTAACATTTGGGAGCTGGCATTTGGGAGCATGTAGCAATGCTAGTTATAAAGCAGCTCGTATCTGCGGATTCATATATTTGATTTATGTTTATTTATGTTGCCATAATATTGTAAATATTTTTTGGTGCTCCCAGATCACCTTCTACGAGGACAGGAACTTCCAGGGCCGTTCCTATGAGACCACCCAGGACTGCGCTGACATGTCCTCCTTCCTGAGCAGGTGTCACTCCTGCAGGGTTGACAGCGGTTGCTTCATGGTTTACGATCGTAACAACTACATGGGAAACCAGTACTTCATGAGGAGAGGCGAGTACCCTGACTACCAGCGCATGGGAATGGGAATGAACGACTGCATCCGGTCCTGCCGCATGATCCCCATGGTAGGTGGAGAGAAGAGTGGATGCTATTCCACAGTGGAAGCTAACATTGATGCTTTATATAGAATTCACAAAGCATATGTGAGCAATGCAATATTTCCCCATTCCTCAGGAGGCCCTGTTGGCCCCCAATGGCCAGAGCCATGGATGGCGCTGCCTATGGCTATTGGCTTCCCGATGGCTGTTATAATAGCCGTTAAATTACAGTAGGGTGAAGGAAAACAGGTTTTAATGGTTGTACTCTCATATTATAGACATGTATATACAATTTCCCTGATCCATGAAACCTTTGCTTTCCTCCTAACAGCACAAAGGAAACTTCAGGATGAGGATCTACGAGAGGGAGAACTTTGAAGGTCAGATGCACGAGATGATGGACGACTGTGACTCCATCCAGGAGCGTTACCGTATGTCCGACTGCCAGTCCTGCAACGTCATGGAGGGCCACTGGCTGATGTACGAGCAGCCCCACTACAGAGGCAGACAGATGTACATGAAGCCTGGAGAGTACAGGAGCTTCAGTCAGATGGGCATGGGAGGCATGAGGTTCATGAGCATGAGGCGTATCATGGATAATATGTCTATGTAACATGCTCAGATGTATGAAAAAAAGTTGAATAAAATATGTTCCCAATTTATATTTCTTGCATAATTTTCTTGTTTTTGTGATGTGTTAACTCAAAACACTACCTGGTATAATGGGTATTTCACTATTTCACCCTCACAACTTTAACATTTAAAAGTTTAGGGTACATATATTTTTAAATAGGTAGGTAAGTGTAGTAGGCCACAGCAAGACAGTGCTTCCACTATACACATCCCAACCCTAGGGGGCAGCAGCAACCTGGCCAAATACTGAGTGTGCTAGTAGGTTTGATAAGTGAATGATTGCTCACAAGTTTGGGGGATTGGTGAACTTTGACATTTTGGTGGTCTGGATAGTTGGCTTCATAACAATATGCATGTGTGCTGGATATACAGTAATATCCACTGATATCTCAGTTCTTCAAGTTAGGAAAGAATACTCGACCTTGTCATGCGATTTTGCTGTGCTATTGAAATGCACGATTTCAAGGATTAACAGTCATACAGGCAATACAGTTGTACTATGTAACAATAGCCTATGTACTTATGTTGCAAAATGACACTGTGCGTCAAAGGAAGCTATTGAGGGGAGAGTGGATCATGGTGATGGCTGGGATGGAATTAGTGGAATGGTATCAAACATATTCCGTTCCAGCCATTACAATGAGCCCTTCCTCCCATTTAAAGTGACACCATCCAATACTGCTGTAAATGTCCATGTAACTACATGTTAATACTGTAACACTAGATGGCTCTGCCAGGAATGCTTTTATACAGCAGCTTCTAAAATAGTGACTTCAGTCATCAACACTGTATAGCTCTTTATTTAATTAGCTACAGCTGTCATGTCTATGAGGCTGGGTAAATGTTTCCTTCAACACTGAAAGCCTTACAGGGAACATGGAGCTAATCACAACTAGTTCCAAATGACTTTTCTGATTCAGAACCTGCAATGATTACATCGGAAAGGTAACTGTGTAGAATGTGATTTGATTATTCCGCCTCGACGAAGCCCTGGCGTGTGGTTTCTCCCCGAGAGAGCCAGTCAGACCCTGTGTGTGTGTGTGTGTGTGTGTGTGTGTGTGTGTGTGTGTGTGTGTGTGTGTGTGTGTGTGTGTGTGTGTGTGTGTGTGTGTGCGTGCGTGCGTGCGTGCGTGTATCCAATCACTGTCTCGCTGACTGTCTGTATGAAATAGGACTCTAAGCTGTTTTAACAATTGCCCTGTGGAAGTGGCCATCTTCTCTGATCTGGTCACACATGAACAGACATGCCAGCCAGGGAAGAGACAGAGCCAAGGGAGACGGAGTAGTAGTAGTAATTCTGTCAGTAAACACCATTCATCTCAATCCAAAAGTCTCATCACAGGTAAATTACAATCCACCTCAAACACACACAGCCTCTTGAGCCATACTTGATCCGTACTTAATTCATACTTTCAGCCTTCCAACTTCTGCTGAATTATCGTACCTTTATTTTATTCCGTGTAATTTAGAACACAGGCAAAGCAACACATCAGCAGCAAACCACACACCCTGTGGACTCTAATGGCTTTTCCCAAGCCAGTAGACTGTTAACACTAAACTGGACAGTACGTTCTCTTTCACAGAATGAACAGGAACCATTATACTTAGTACAAGAAAGCCCATCAATGTGTATTGTGTAATACAGCAAAATCTCAGTATGATTAATACTTATCATAGCACATACTAGCACATAGCACATACTAGCTCATAGCACATACTAGCACATAGCACATACTAGCACATAGCACATACTAGCTCATAGCACATACTAGCACATAGCACATGCTAGCACATAGCACATACTAGCACATAGCACATAGCACATACTAGCTCATAGCACATACTAGCACATAGCACATACTAGCTCATAGCACATACTAGCTCATAGCACATACTAGCACATAGCACATACTAGCACATAGAGCTACACTCTCAGAAAAAAAGGTACTATTTAGAACCTTGAATGGTTCTTCAGCTGTCCACATAGGAGAACCCTTTGAAGAACCCTTTTTGGTTGCAGGAAGAACCCTTTTGTGTCCATGTAGAACCCTTTCTACAGAGGGTTCTACATGGAACCAAAAAGGGTTTTACCTGGAATTAAAAAGGGTTCTACTATGGGGATAGCCGAAGAACACTTTTTGAACCCGTTTTCTAATAGTGTAGATCTCTCTCTCTCTCTCAATGTATAAAATATAGCCAACCCTCACCATACCCTCACCTGTATGTGCACGGGCATCAATCTCTCTTATTGTAGCCTGAATGACTCTCTATCCTTCGAGGGCTGAAGTGGACTATAAGAAAGGCTAAATCTACCATAAATATGTTTCCCAGAGTAGCAGGCTTGTACAAGTTGGCAGTTTCAATTTGGTCCTCCAAATGGGTCGATTTAGATCTTGACATAAATCCTTGTATTTTCGATCTGTTTGAATTCAATTTTTTTGTTCCCTGGGTTTCATGCTTCATGGAATCATATGTTTCGCCAACACAGCATAATCTACTAAGAACTATTCTGGATAGAAACGTGAGTGTGTGTATGTGCATGAGGGTGTTTGTCGGAGCTGTCTGTTTCATTCATTCAGACAGACAGAGACAGACAGAGACAGACAGACAGACAGACAGACAGACAGACAGACAGACAGACAGACAGACAGGCAGACAGGCAGACAGACAGACCTTCTCCAATAAGACACCCCGAGAGATAGTCCTGACACACCCCTCCCAGGCACAACAAAGTAATTTGTATTCAAAAGCCAAATGTGGAGCTTGACAGCATTCATGGCAACACTAATTCAGTTGATGTAATAGAAGACAGGGTGGTGAATAGGGAGACTGAGAGACTGGTACAGTACATATCTTGTTAGCAACACATTTCTCTCTTACACAATGATAATGTAGCGTGGTTCCAGATCTGTTGGTGCCATCTTACCAACTCCTATGGTCATTATCATGACTTCCTTCCCTCTCTCTTCACGTCCCTCACAAAATGTATTCTCTGCCTCCCACTCCATGCACATATTCCTCTACAACATCAAAGCAGAATTCACTTGTGGGCAGAAGCGACTACAGGTTGACAGTGGGAGAAAAGCCAAAGTGCATGCTTGTGTGCTTTTTTGCATTTGCACATGTATAAGTGTAAACTACACACTATAGCGATGATACATCCAAGAGACAACCAGACGTCAAAGTTCAAACTCCAACCTTTCTATGGGGTGTGGGAGGACAAACGGAGGCATGAAAATCATCTAAATTATATCATCTGATGTCATGTTTTAATCAAGGGCAGCATAGGAGAGGGAGATGATGGAGAGAAACCCAGGAAGAAGGGAGGTGGGAAGGGAAGGGAAGGGGAGGTATGCTCTGCTGTGCTGCTGTGGTGAGAGTGGGAGCTGCAGGTGACAATTATAGCTACGGAGCATCGAACACACAAAACTTGTGAAACATAAGGGTTCTCCCCCACACACTCACACACACTGCAGAGGTAGAACACTAGAACTAACATTTTTCTGCAGGTGTGACACGACGGTTACAGTAAGAGAAGAGCTGGCAGCTGCTCTCGCTCTCTTTTTAGCATCAGTTGGAGCTGCTTCATCTGGACAGTGGAAGATCTATCTGACCAGCACTACCCCCCCCCCCCCCCCATCCCCCTGTCTCGCCCCAGTCAGTCTCTCTAACCCCCTCTCTCTCTATGCGTGCTAAAACCTGACATTTGGTGTCATGCTGGAAGCAGCAGGATAGAGAGAGGGGTAAAGCGGAGGAGAGCTGGGGAAGAAGAGAGAGAGAGGGAGGAGTAAGAGAGAGAAGGGGTAGAAAAGTGAAGGGATGTGAGTGAAAGAAAGAAAAAGGGAAAGAAGCCAGAACAGTGTGTATGTGAAAAGAGTAACAGAGAGAGGAAGATGGGAAGATGATGTGAGAAGCAAACCAAGAGAGAGGGCGCGAGAGAGGGAGGGTGAGAGAGACAGAGAGAAGGGGAGCAGTTTCCATAGTAACCCGTGGGTCGGGTGGGTCCAGGGTGCCAGCAGAGAATGAGGAAGAGAGAGAGAGAGAAAGCGAGGGAGATAGAGGGAGAAAGAGGGTTGTATTCAGGTTTAATTGCTGTTCCTTCCAGCTCTCCAGCCCAATCTCTTCTCAGCCCAGTGAATCATGTAGCGGTGCTGTTGGGGGAGAAATAAATAAAAACAAATACAAAGTTGCACATTGGCTCCTGAAGAGAAACAGCTCCACCTGAAAACGTAATGCTATGACTATAACTACTGTTCCCTGAAGGAGGGAAACGAGGTACAACGCAACTATGGGGAGTCGCATTCTTGCGACTTTGACTGAAGAACAAAAATCCCACCTGACAAGGCCAATGAAATCAGCGCCTCGCTGGAAGCCCCCCTTCAATTCCGCACCTCTATTCACCAAACCCAGGAACAGGCGATGCGAGGCCAAATAGGTATTGTACCTCGTTTTCCCTCCTTCAGGGAACAGTAGTTATATTTATAATGATACATTCCCTTTCAGTAGCTACTCTCAGTACAACACAACTATGGGAAACTAGAATCCCACCCAAAGCCGGCCCCAGCGGATACCAAATTTAATGGCCCATGGCAGACCAACCAGACCTCCACCCCGCAAGATGCCGGGATCCTAACCAACTGTGGTATTTTGTTCATTTTTTCGCAATGTTTATAACTCCTTTTATACATAATGTTGCTGCTACCGTCTCTTATGACCGAAAAGAGCTTCTGAACATCAGAACAGCAATTACTCACCTCGAACTGGACAAAGATTTTTTCTTTAATGAGTCCGACGCAAATTATATACTGCTTTGTCAAGACCAGGCCCAAATCCCCATCATCAGTGTGAAGAAAAGACGGAGGAAAAGAGGGCGGGGTGCCTTGTAAGAATTAGCCGAAGAGTAGGTAAACCACCACTTCCCTCCCTATTATTGGCCAACATGCAATCATTGGAAAACAAACTGGACAAATTACAATTAAGACTATCCTACCAACGGGACATTAAAAACTGTAATATCTTATGTTTCACTGAGACATGGCTGAACGACGACATGGATAATATAGAGCTGGCTGGCTTCTCCGTGCATCGGCAGGACAGAACAGCCACGTCTGGTAAGAAGAGGGGTGGGATGTATGTCTATTTGTCAATAACTCAATAACTGCTGGTGCATGATGTCTAATAATAAAGACATCTCGAGGTATTGCTCGCCTGAGGTAGAATACCCCATGATAAGCTGTAGACCACACTATCTACCAAGAGAGTTCTCATCTATATTATTTGTAGCTGTCTATTTACCACCACAAACCGATGCTGGCACTAAGAGCGAACTCCACAAGCTGTATTAGGCCATAAGCAAACAAGAAAATGTTCATTCAGAAGCGGCGCTCCTAGTGGCCGGGGACTTTAATGCAGTAAAACTTAAATCAGTTTTACCTCATTTCTATCTGCATGTCACATGTGCAACCAAAGGAAAACAAAACTCTAGACCACCTTTACTCCACACACAGGGCCGCATACAAAGCTCTCCCTCGCCCTCCATTTGGAAAATCTGACCATAATTCTATCCTCCTGATTCCTGCTTACAAGCAAAAACTAAAGCAGGAAGTGCCAGTGACTCTCTCAATACGGAAGTGGTCAAATGACGCAGACGCTACGCTACAGAACGGTTTTGCTAGCACAGACTGGAATATGTTCTGCTATTCATCCAATGGCATTGATGGGTATACCACCTCAGTCACCAGCTTGACCAATAAGTGCAATGACGACATCATCCCCACAGTGACCGTAAGTTCATTTCGCAACCATAAGCCATGGATCTGCACTGAGCTAAAGGCTAGAGCTACCGTTCTCAAGGGGCGGGACACTAATCCGTACACTTATAAGAAATCCCTCTATGTACTCAGACGAACAATCAAACAGGCAAAGTGTCAATACAGAACTAATATTGAATCCTACTACACCAGCTCTGATACTTGTCGGATATGGCAGGGCTTGAAAAATATTACGGACTACAAAGGGCGTGAGCTGCCAAGTCACGCGAGCCTACCAGACAAGCTAAATGCCTTTTATGCTCGCTTCGAGGCAAGCAACAATGAAGCATGCATGAGAGTACCAGCTGTTCCGGATGACTGTGTGGTCACGCTCTCCATAGCCGATGTGGGCAAGACCTTTAAACAGGCCAGACGGATTACCAGGACGTGTCCTCAAAGCATGCGCAGACCAACTGGCAAGTGTCGTCACTGACATTTTCAACCTATCCCTGACCGAGTCTGTAATACCTATATGTTTCAAACAGACCACCATACTCCCTGTGCCCCAAAAAAACTAAGGAAAATGATATAATCACCCTGTAGCACTCACGTAGCCTTGAAGTGCTTTGAAAGGCTGGTCATGGCTCACATAAACACCCTCATGCCAGAAACTCTAGACCCACTCCAATTCACATATCACCCCAACAGATCCACAGATGACTCAATCTCATTCGCACTTCACACTGCCTTTTTCCACCTGGACAAAAGGAACACCTACGTGAGAATGCTGTTCATTGACTACAGCTCAGCATTCAACACCATAGTGACCCCAAAGTTAATCACTAAGCTAAGGACCCTGGGACTTAACACCTCCCTCTGCAACTGAATCTTAGACTTCCTGATGAGCCGTCCCCAGGTGGTAAGGTTAGGCAACAACACATCTGCCACTCTGATCCTAAACACTGGGGCCACTCAGTGGTGCGTGCTTAGACCCCTCATGTACTCCCTGTTCACCCATGACTGCATGGCCAAGCACGATTCCAACACCATCATTAAGTTTGCTGATGACACAACAGTGGTGGGCCTGATCACCGACAATGATGGGACAGGCTGTAGGGAGGAGGTCAGAGACAAAGGAGCTGATCATGCACCATAGGAAAAGGAGGGCCGAACAGGCCCCCATTAACATCGACAGGGCTGAAGTGGAGTGGGTCGAGAGTTTCAAGTTCCTTGGTGTCCACATCGCCATGGTCCAAACACACTAAGACAGTTGTGAAGAGGGCACAACAACACCTTATCCCCCTCGAGAGACTGAAATGATTTAGCATTGGTCCCCAGATCCTCAAAACGTTCTATAGCTGCACCATTGACCGCCTGGTATGGCAACTGCTCGGCATTTGACCTTAAGGCGCTACAGAGGGTTGTGCGTATGGTCCAGTACATCACTTGGGCCAAGCCTCCTAACATCCAGGACCTCTATACTAGGCGGTGTCAGAGGAAGGCCCAAAAAATTGTCAAGGACTCCAGTCACCCAAGTCATATACTGTTCTTTCTGCTACCGTACGGCAAGAGCTCCAAGTCTTGGACCAAAAGCATCTTTAACAGCTTCTACCCCCAAGCCACAGGACTGCTGAACAATTAATAAAATGGCCACCCAGACTATTAACATTGACATCCCCCCCACCCTTTGGTTTTACACTGCTGCTACTCACTGTTTATTATCTATGCAAAGACACTTTACAAATTATCTCAACTAACCTGTACCCCCGGACATTGACTCGGCACTGGTACCCCCTGTATATATAGTGCCTTGCGAAAGTATTCGGCCCCCTTGAACTTTGCGACCTTTTGCCACATTTCAGGCTTCAAACATAAAGATATAAAACTGTATTTTTTTGTGAAGAATCAGCAACAAGTGGGACACAATCATGAAGTGGAACGACATTTATTTATAACAAATTTATAACAAATCAAAAACTGAAAAATTGGGCGTGCAAAATTATTCAGCCCCCTTAAGTTAATACTTTGTAGCGCCACCTTTTGCTGCGATTACAGCTGTAAGTCGCTTGGGGTATGTCTCTATCAGTCTTGCACATCGAGAGACTGACATTTTTTCCCATTCCTCCTTGCAAAACAGCTCGAGCTCAGTGAGGTTGGATGGAGAGCATTTGTGAACAGCAGTTTTCAGTTCTTTCCACAGATTCTCGATTGGATTCAGGTCTGGACTTTGACTTGGCCATTCTAACACCTGGATATGTTTATTTTTGAACCATTCCATTGTAGATTTTGCTTTATGTTTTGGATCATTGTCTTGTTGGAAGACAAATCTCCGTCCCAGTCTCAGGTCTTTTGCAGACTCCATCAGGTTTTCTTCCAGAATGGTCCTGTATTTGGCTCCATCCATCTTCCCATCAATTTGAACCATCTTCCCTGTTCCTGCTGAAGAAAAGCAGGCCCAAACCATGATGCTGCCACCACCATGTTTGACAGTGGGGATGGTGTGTTCAGGGTGATGAGCTGTGTTGCTTTTACGCCAAACATAACGTTTTGCATTGTTGCCAAAAAGTTCAATTTTGATTTCATCTGACCAGAGCACCTTCTTCCACATGTTTGGTGTGTCTCCCAGGTGGCTTGTGGCAAACTTTAAACAACACTTTTTATGGATATCTTTAAGAAATGGCTTTCTTCTTGCCACTCTTCCATAAAGGCCAGATTTGTGCAATATACGACTGATTGTTGTCCTATGGACAGAGTCTCCCACCTCAGCTGTAAGATCTCTGCAGTTCATCCAGAGTGATCATGGGCCTCTTGGCTGCATCGCTGATCAGTCTTCTCCTTGTATGAGCTGAAAGTTTAGAGGGACGGCCAGGTCTTGGTAGATTTGCAGTGGTCTGATACTTCTTCCATTTCAATATTATCGCTTGCACAGTGCTCCTTGGGATGTTTAAAGCTTGGGAAATCTTTTTGTATCCAAATCCGGCTTTAAACTTCTTCACAACAGTATCTCGGACCTGCCTGGTGTGTTCCTTGTTCTTCATGATGCTCTCTGCGCTTTTAACGGACCTCTGAGACTATCACAGTGCAGGTGCATTTATACGGAGACTTGATTAGACACAGGTGGATTGTATTTATCATCATTAGTCATTTAGGTCAACATTGGATCATTCAGAGATCCTCACTGAACTTCTGGAGAGAGTTTGCTGCACTGAAAGTAAAGGGGCTGAATAATTTTATTCAGTTTTTCATTTGTTAAAAAAGTTTGAAATATCCAATAAATGTCGTTCCACTTCATGATTGTGTCCCACTTGTTGTTGATTCTTCACAAAAAAATACAGTTGTATATCTTTATGTTTGAAGCCTGAAATGTGGCAAAAGGTCGCAAAGTTCAAGGGGGCCGAATACTTTCGCAAGGCACTGTAGCCTCGTTATTGTTACATACTTTTCTTGTGTTACTTTTTGATTCACATTTTTTTTCACTTTAGTTTATTTAGTATGAATGACCTCAAAAAGCTCCCGTTGGAACATTAAAATGTCTCCCAGGGAACTCTGAAATGGAACAATTAATTTATTTTGGCACCGAATCTCAAATGACTGCCACTTATGTGCATTCAGTCCTCTCATGGAGAGGTGCCCTTGCGGGCTAAATAGTAGCAATCATGTTCAGAGGTAATCCTCTATCTGTCAGATTGGGCCCAACAGGCGAATGGTCTCTGTGAACCAAAACGGGGCCACAAGAATCATCGACAAGCCCTCAAGCTCTTGCTTTCCAATGTGGGCTGAACCAGCCCGTGGGGGGAAATGCGTGAAGGAGGTTCCAATTCAACTGGCACACCGGTGCATCCGTTCCCAAAGGAGCGCTCCTCATCAAGAAAAACAGACGACAATACACGTTTTCTTGCAATGCGTAAAGATCTAAGTAGGCCCTGCAGAACATTTCCTATATCTGGGAGACCACCCAGGGGTGTAGCCTCAACTCCTGAGAGAGAGAGCTGCACCCAAGTTGAGGCAACTGGGGACAGCATGCGCTCTGCACCACTGTCCGTACCTCCGAATGGAGTTGCATTCTTTTTATTTATTACATTTTTTATTGAACCTTTACTTTACTAGGCAAGTCAGTTAAGAACTAATTCTTACTTACGCTGGGCCAATTGTGCGCTGCCCTATGGGACTCCCAATCACGGCCGGTTGTAATACAGCCTGGATTCAAACCAGGGTGTCTGTAGTGACGCCTCTAGCACTGAGATGCAGTGCCTTAGACTGCTGCGCACTCAACCCTCGGTGTGCAAGGGTGGAGGGCTTCTTGCAGGCTATACAGCATGGGTGTTAAACTCAAAGGTGTATCAAAAACCCGCAGACACTCATCCCTATGTGAAATTAGTTTGACACATTGGCATTATGGGCACAGGGGGATCCGACAATGGCTGGGACTATTACCCCGTTTGGAAAGTAACCAAATGTGGGGACACTGTTGTCACGGTAATATTTTTGTGGAGGAGCACACTGGTTTCCCAGACCCGTGCTAAGGGCCCTAAAGTGCTTGGGGGGGCTGCTTCCTTATTGGAGGTGCACGCAAGCTCCCGCTTCCTCCACTCGCACCAACTCCAAGAATTGGAAATAAGAATGGGGTTGCCATAACGCCTGGGGAAAACTAGTGAGCTTTATTTACCAGAAGGCATGCATGCTAGCCGACGTTAGCGAGGAGGCTTTTTAGTCCAAGCTAGGCTAGCTAACCTCTTTGACCGCAGCATGGTCTGTTAAAGAATAACCAAGCGACTTAACGCTACATACACTAAACAAGCAGCTACCCAAGCAATTCCGCCGGCGAGTTAGCTAACCTGGCTAGAACGCTATGCAGTGCTTGTTTAGCTAGCCTGGTCTCACAAGTCTTCATAGGACCAGATCACCAAGATGGGACCGGACCCTTCATCAACCACTCTGGGAAGAGAGGCAAGCGGTGCTTGACCAAGGCAGACACAGGCAGCAGAGGGGTAACCATCAAACCTGTCTGACTCTCTATTCAAGTAGCCTCCCGTAACTGCCGACAGAGCGCACTGGAGCTGGGTTGAGTGTGGGCAGCTTCAGCATACACCACGCTCAGGCAGACAAGACATTTGCTCAAACCAAAGTCCCAAACCATCTCTGCGTCCTGCAACTCAGACTCCGCTGAGGTATGGGTACCCGGGAGAGCGAGTCACTATCGGAAACACCAAGCCCCCTCATGAATGCTACACGATTGTCAAGAGAACCTGCACCTTGGACTATGAGAACAGTGCCATAGTCCACTGATACCTTTCCCCAGTGCCGCACACTAACTGATTCGAGCGAGGGAAGACAGAATATGTGCCAAGACAAACAAGACAACAAACGAGAGTATCTTCTATTCATCTGGGCACATTCGCGAACCTGGCTTGTAAGCCTTCGTTGTTTCGGTCACGTTAGCCATCTTACTCATTCCTACAACCAGTCCAAGCAATCCGAAGAATAACTAATTGGTTTGTGGTCGGAAACTAGGAGAACAAATACAAACTCCAGAACACAACGTCCAGAGGGTGAGCACGCTCTACCACAAAAGGGCAGATTAGTTGGCACCAACTTAGTCTCACTTACCAATTTGTTCTGTTTGTAGCATGAACCGTTCTTGCTCACATCGAGGTGAAGAAAGGAAGAATTGAAGGAATGAATCCGAGCCTCAAGCTTATCACCTGTGGAAGGTAGGGATTCCAGCGAAGTGCGGATTTCATTATCCTTGTCAGCCGTGATTTTAGCTTTTCAATCTAAGTTGCGAGAGTGTGACTCCCCATAGTTGTGTTGTACCGAGAGTACCGACTGAGAGGGAACCTAAAGACAGCAACTGTCTTGTCCAAAACAAGAGCGTTGGCTTTAGCTCAAAGGGTTAATGCTGTCTTCCTTCGCAATGGACCATATCCATTTTTGGGACACCCTCACTTTCATACCTCACCTCTTTAAGCCAATCCTTAACCCCTTTCAGGTTCCTAAAATGAACACTGTATGCTGTCATGGTGAGGTGAGTGATGTCTTGCTAGCTGTGGCCGTGTGAAGTTGCCTCTATCTCTCTCCACTCAGAGTTTCAGTTCAGGTGAGGACAGTCAACACTCAGACAGCGGCCATTTAAGATAAGGGAGAGAGATAGCCACGGTGTCTGGAGAAGACTTTCTAATACTTTTACTCTCTTTCTCTCTCTCACACACATACATAGGCTTACACAAACCACCATACGCATATACCGTACACACACACACACACGCAAGGACATGACCCTGTCATTGATTTGTGGTGGAATTCCTGGTCTGCAGTACCATGCTTTAGCAGCAGAGGTCTCTACACCCAAACTACTTTAGGACATAATAAAGTTTATCTTATCTTCTCTTACGTCAGTAGACCTTGTGTCAGAAAATAACAGATATTTTCCTAGGAATCAATAAATTAAAGCATGTTTTTGGGATCATTCAGTAGTTTTAAGTGATTAAGTAGAATCCTGTTGAAAATAATATTAAAAGTATAATTTTTATTCCTGAAACAAAAGTTGAAAATTATACTGTTGCTGCTTCCTGTTGTCATCAATTTTTGATTTATAGCCCAGTGAACTTGGATATACCATATACAGCAGTGGAGGGTGCCGGAAGGATCTATAGGAGGACGGGCTCACGGTAATGGCTGGAATGCAGTGGTGGTCAGTGCCGTTTAAGATGAGGGAGAACAATTTACAGCATATTGATGACTCTCTAACATCTTCCATTCACCCAGTTCAGTATAACAGCGATAGGTTTAGGCTACTACATGATACTAGAATTTTCCCTATACCCATCATGCGGTTGCTGCAATCTAGCCTATGAAGGAAAGTTTACAAAGTAGGTGCACACAGGTCGAGAGACAAATTTAAGGTGACACGTGGACAGACAGTGACATTAAATACCGCCTTGCACACTCTGGCCAGTTGAAGTCGGAAGTTTACATACGCCTTAGCAAAATACGTTTAAACTCAGTTTTTCACAATTCCTGACATTTAATCCAAGTAGAAATTCCCTGTATTAGGTCAGTTAGGATCACCACTTTATTTTAAGAATGTGAAATAGTAGAGAGAATGATTTATTTCACCTTTTCTTTCTTTCATCACATTCCCAGTGGGTCAGAAGTGTACATACACTCAATTAGTATTTGGTAGCATTGACTTTAAATTGTTTAACTTGGGTCAAACGTTTCGGGTAGCCTTCCACAAGCTTCCCACAATAAGTTGGGTGAATTTTGGCCCATTCCTCCTGACAGAGCTGGTGCAACTGAGTCAGGTTTGTAAGCCTCCTTGCCTACACGCCTTTTCAATTCTGCCCACAAATGTTCTATAGGCTTGAGGTCAGGACTTTGTGATGGCCACTCCAATACCTTGACTTTGTTGTCCTTAAGCGATTTTGCCACAACTTTGAAAGTATGCTTGGGGTCATTGTCCATTTGGAAGACCCATTTGCGACCAAGTTTTAACTTCCTGACTGATGTCTTGAGATGTTGCTCCTATATAGTCACAAACTTTTCTTCCCTCGTGATCCCATCTATTTTGTGAAGTGCACCAGTCCCTCCTGTAGCAAAGCACCCCAACAACATGATGCTGCCACCCCCATGCTTCACTGTTGGGATGGTGTTCTTTGGCTTGCAAGCCTCCCCCTTTTTCCTCCAAACATAACAATGGTCATTATGGCCAAACAGTTCTATTTTTGTTTCATCAGAGCAGAGGACATTTCTCCAAAAAGTACGATCTTTGTCCCCATGTGCAGTTGCAAACCGTAGTCTGACTTTTTTATGGTGGTTTTGGAGCAGTGGCGTCTTCTTTGCTGAGCTGCCTTTCAGGTTATGTCGATATAGGACTTGTTTTACTGTGGATATAGATACTTTTGTACCTGTTTCCTCCAGCATCTTCACAAGTTCCTTTGCTGTTGTTCTGGGATTGATTTGCACTTTTCGTACCAATGTATGTTCATCTCTAGGAGACAGAACACGTCTCCTAACTGAGCAGTATTACGGCTGTGTGGTCCCATGGTGTTTATACTTGCATACCATTGTTTGTACAGATGAACGTGGTACCTTCGGGCATTTGTAAATTGCTCCCAAAGATGAAGCAGACTTGTGGAGGTCTACAATTTTTCTTCTGAGTTCTTGGCTGATTTATTTTTATTTTTCCATGATGTCAAGCAAAGAGGCACTAAGTTTGAAGGTAGGCCTTGAAACACATCCACAGGTACACCTCCAATTGACTCAAATGATGTCATTTGGCCTATCAGAAGCTTCTAAAGCCACAACATAATTTTCTGGAATTTTCCAAGCTGTTTAAAGGCACAGTCAACTTAGTGTATGTAGACTTCCGAAACACTGGAATTGTGATACAGTGAATTATAAGTGAAACAATCTGTTGGAAAAATGACTTGTGTAATGCACAAAGTAGATGTCCTCATCGACTTGCCAAAACTAACTATTTGTTAACAAGAAATGAGGGGAGTGGTTGAAAAAGCAAAACAGGCAAAAAAATGATATATATTCATATATTTCAACCACTCACATACAAAGTTGCATGGATTCATTCTGTGTGTAATAATAGTGTTTAACATGATTTCTGAATTTCAACCTCATCTCTGTACCCCACACATACAGTTCGTTTTCTGTTAGGTCCCTCAGTCGAGCAGTGAATTTCTAACACAGATTCAACCACATCAACAAGAGACCTATTAGTAGATGGGTAAAACAAAACAAAAAGCAGACATTGAATATCCATTTGAGTATGGTGAAGTTATTAATTACAATTTGGATATCCTCTATCTCTGTGGCCTGTTGTTTGTATGCCTATCTGCCCTCTCGTTGGCTAGAATGGTCCCACCTCCTCCCGCCAGCCTTCCATCTTTGAGGACATGTATTTCCATTGTTAGAGCGGTCACTTGAATATCTTGTCAATATAATATACATTCTTTGGTTCTACATAGTGACAGGGGTAGATATTAATCTGTTTAAAGCAATCGATGTAGTATGTTCTTGATGACTATAAACTTTTATATTAACATCACTAATCTGAGGTAAAAAGGATGTGTGATTCCATTCAGTTTATGTGATGAAAATGCAAGCTTGTGTAAGGTACACTTAGAAAAAATGCTTCCAAAAGTGTTATTTGTTATACTGTCTGTGCAGCAGCTTGAACATTCGGAGTCCCTACTGTAGTTGTTCATGTACGGCAGTTTTCATTTCATTCAGAAGAACAAAGAAGAATCCAAATGATTTGGACCACATTACCACAATCTCCACTCTCTGTTGTAATTGGGCCAAACACTAGATGGCCACAGTAGCGAAAGGCTTTCCTTTGTGATTCAAGGTTAACACTTTTCTCTGGCTGTTGCTACATGTAGAGGAGAACCATTTATATTGATTGGGAGCAAATGCACTGCAGCTCCCATGGATTTGAGCATTATTCTCCTGTAAGGCATCTCAGCTCCTAGTCGAGCCTCGCACTCCTCATTTCCACAAACTAACATGACTGTTTATCTGTCTGTGTGTGTGTGTGTGTGTGTGTGTGCGTGTGGCAGCCAGCCTCCCACTCTGAACCAGATAACCTAATAAACCTGGGTTGCAATAAGCAAAACTCCTTCTATGATCATTAACCACACAGTGTGTGTGTGTGTATGTGTGTGTGTGTGTGTGTGTATGTAACACTCTCCTCAGGGTGAAATAAGAAAGCCAGAGACCACCCAAGGGAACCCTAGGAGATAAGGTAAGGTACTGTATGGTAAGGTATTCAGATGTAGCTCTGAGGAGTTTTCACAGCAATACAGACCAATGGGGCCCAAATCCAATCCATACTGCCTTCCTCCCTTTGAACCCCCAACGGAATTCATAAAAATATTCAGCGATGTTCTGTTGAGAGAATCTCCCCTGCTTCTCAATATCACATGTGGTGTCCTGTATCCCCAAATTGTTATTTTACCCAAAAACTACCAGAAAATGGTGTGTTGAGGATTTCAAGGGGCCATCTGCATTCAGCTCAGCACACTGTCTTTTTTATGGGTGTGTGTGTGTGAGACGCACACACACATTACAAAGATGTGTTTGTTTTCAGATGCATTATATACTGAACAAAAACAGAAAAGGTACAACATGTAACAATTTCAAAGATTTCACTGAGTTTCAGTTCATATGTGGAAATCAGTCAATTGAAATAAATGAATTAGGCCCTAATCTATGGATTTCACATGACAGGAAATATGGATATGCATCTGTTGGTCACAGATACCGTAAAAAAAAAAATGGGCCTCACAATGGCCCTCAGGATCTCGTCAAGGTGTTTCTGTGCATTCAAATGCCATCGATAAAATGCAATTGTGTTCGTTGTCCGTAGCTTATGCCTGCCCATACCATAACCCCACCATGGGGCACTCTGTTCACAATATTGACATCAGCAAACTGCTCGCCCACACAACGCCATACACGTGGTCTGCGGTTGTGATGCCGGTTGAACGTCCTGCCAAATTCTCTAAAGCGACGTTAGAGGCGCCTTATGGTAGAGAAATTAACATTACATTATCTGGCAACAGCTCTGGTGGACATTCCAGCAGTCAGCATGCCAATTGCACGCTCCCTCAAAACTTGAGACATCTGTGGCATTGTGTTGTTTGATAAACTGCACATTTCAGATTGGCCTTTTATTGTCCCCAGCACAAGGTGAACCTGTGTAGTGATCATGCTGTTTAATCAGCTCATTGATATGCCACACCTGTCAGGTGGATAGATGAATGCTCACTAACAGGGATGTAAACAAATTTGTACACAACATATTAGAAAAATAAGCTTTTTGTGTGTATGGAAGATTTCTGGGATCTTTTATTTATTTCAGCTCATGAAACATGGGACCAACACTTTACCTGTTGTGTTTATATTTTTGTTCAGTGGAGAATGCATAATTTATTTTCTCTACCTTTCAACTCTTGATACAAGGGAATAAAAACAACATTTAAAGCCTTTCATCTGGTGTATGGTCACAAGTCTGGTGTAATTGATTTGTCAATATAACAGACACACACATAAACACAGACACACATCACATATGTAAAAAAGGGCCCTACTGTACTGTACTGTGCCTTGCTGTGTAGTATCAGCAGGGGAAATGCAGCTGTTACATGGTACCTTGCTGGGAGAGCTGGTGGGTTTGTGTATGGGGGGGAGGTATTTGATGTGTCCGCTCATGACAGCGTGTATAGCCTGTGGACACCTGGGACTCAGCTGTTGCCAAGAGAGCTCTCTCAACACCATCTCTCTCTCTCTCTCTCGCTCTCTCACACACACATATACACACAGAAATATACAGTGCCTTCAAAAAGTATTCACACTCCTTGACTTTTTCCACACAAATGACTCATTAATTATTCAACCCCTTTGTTATGGCAAGCCTAAGTCACTTCAGGAGTAAACATTTACTTAACAAGGTACACAATAGGTTGCATGGACTATTATTGTTATTATTATTGTGTGCAATAATAGTGTTTAACATGATTCTTGAATGACTAACTCATCTCTGTACCCCACCATACTGAATCATGTTATGGGTATGCTTGTCATCTGGAATTGCTTACCAAGAGAACATTAAATGTTCCTGAATGGCCTAGTTGACTTAAATTTGCTTGAAAATCTATGGCAAGACTTGAAAATGGCTGCCTAGCGATTATCAACAACCAACTTGACAGAGCTTGAATAGTTTTTTGTAATGTGCAAATATTGTACAATTCAGGTGTGCAAAGCTCTTCGAGACTTACCCAGAAAGATTTGCAAACCATGTTTTCACTTTGTCATTATGGGGTATTCTGTGTAGATGGGTGAGAAAAAATGTATGTAATCCATTTTGAAGTCAGCCTGTAACACAGCAAAATTTAGAATAAGTCAAGGGGTGTTCCTAATGTTTGGTATAGTCAATGTGTATATACTGTATATATACACACACATCAAAATGAGCCCCCAAAATGGGGATACAACCACACACACACAGCTGCCTGACATCTGGCTGGGAAGGGAGAGAGAAGCCCAGAGGCTACAAGGAATTCCCCTATAGGCTGACATAACACCATATCACAAGAATTATCACACCAAACATCCTATACTAGGTTAGATCTCTATAACAGGGATCTCCAATTAGCTGTGTGCGGGCTTGTTTTCCATCCCAGCACTAAGATACCTGATTCAAATAATCAATTACCATTATGGTCTTTAGTCTGAGTCAGGTGGTTGAGTCAGGTGTGTTACAGACGAGCTAGCATGAAAGAGACTGTCATGTATTGTCATGTTGTGTCCTGTTCCTGTTCTTTCTCTTCACCCTGTCTCCCTCTGCTGGTCGTATTAGGTTACCTTTTCTCCCCCGCTTTCCCCCAGCTGTTCCTTGTCTCCTCCTAACTACCTCGTCACCCCTTTTCCCACCTGTTCCCTTTTTCCCTCTGATTAGTCCTCTATATCTCTCTCTGTTTTTGTTCCTGTCCTTGTCGGATTCTTGTTTGTGTGTCTCATGCCTGAACCAGACTATCATCGTGTTTGCTGCAACCTTGTCCTGTCCTGTCGGAATCTACCTGTCCATCTGAGCCCACGTGTGTTCATCATTAAAGAAACTCTGTTTGTTAATTCGCTTTTGGGTCCTCATTCACGCACCTGACAGAAGAATCCGACCAAGAATGGACCCAGCGACTTCGGATCCTCTCCACTCAGCCGTCGAGATCCAGGGAGCGATGCTAGGCAGACACGAGCAGGAATTGTCTGCTGCTCGACATGCCGTTGAGACCCTGGCCACCCAAGTCTCCAACCTCACAGAACAGGTTCACCATCTCCGCCTCGATCCACCGGCCACTTCCAGGGCTTTCGAATCTCCGGAGCCCAGAATCAATAACCCGCCGTGTTATTCTGGGGAGCCCACTGAATGCCGCTCGTTCCTCACCCAGTGTGATATTGTGTTTTCTCTCCAGCCCAACACTTACGCCAGGAGCACTGCTCGTGTCGCCTACGTCATATCTCTCCTTACTGGACGGGCTCGTGAGTGGGGCACGGCAATCTGGGAGGCAAGGGCTGAGTGTACTAACCAGTATCAGGACTTTAAGGAGGAGATGATACGGGTTTTTGATCGATCTGTTTTTGGGGAGGAGGCTTCCAGGGCCCTGTCTTCCCTATGTCAAGGTAATCGATCCATAACAGACTACTCTATTGAGTTTCGCACTCTTGCTGCCTCCAGTGGCTGGAACGAGCCGGCTTTGCTCGCTCGTTTTCTGGAGGGTCTCCGCGCAGAGGTAAAGGATGAGATTCTCTCCCGGGAGGTTCCTTCCAGCGTGGATTCCTTGATTGAACTCGCCATTCGCATTGAGCGACGGGTTGATCTTCGTCACCGAGCTCGTGGAAAGGAGCTCGCGTTCTCCGTTGCCCCCCTCTCCGCATCACTACCATCTTCCTCTGCCGGCTCGGGAGCTGAGCCTATGCAGCTGGGAGGTATCCGCATCTCGACTAAGGAGAGGGAACGGAGAATCACCAACCGCCTCTGTCTCTATTGCGGTTCTGCTGGTCATTTTGTCACTTCATGTCCAGTAAAAGCCAGAGCTCATCAGTAAGCGGAGGGCTACTGGTGAGCGCTACTACTCCTGTCTCTCCTTCAAGATCCTGCACTACCTTGTCGGTCCATCTACGCTGGACCGGTTCGTCAGCTTCCTGCAGTGCCTTAATAGACTCTGGGGCGGAGGGCTGTTTTATGGACGAGACCTGGGCTCGGGAACATGACATTCCTCTCAGACAGTTAAGGGAGCCCACGGCCTTGTTCGCCCTGGATGGTAGTCCTCTCCCCAGGATTCAGCGTGAGACGCTACCTTTAACCCTCACTGTTTCTGGTAATCATAGCGAAACCATTTCTTTTTTTAATTTTTCGTTCACCTTTTACACCTGTTGTTTTGGGCCATCCCTGGCTAGTTTGTCATAATCCTTCCATTAATTGGTCTAGTAATTCTATCCTCTCCTGGAACGTCAATTGTCATGTGAAATGTTTAATGTCTGCTATCCCTCCTGTTTCCTCTGTCTCTTCTTCACAGGAGGAGCCTGGTGATTTGACAGGGGTGCCGGAGGAATATCACGATCTGCGCACGGTGTTCAGTCGGTCCAGGGCCACCTCTCTTCCTCCACACCGGTCGTATGATTGTAGTATTGATCTCCTTCCGGGAACCACTCCTCCCCGGGGTAGACTATACTCTCTGTCGGCTCCCGAACGTAAGGCTCTCGAAGATTATTTGTCTGTAGCTCTTGACGCCGGTACCATAGTCCCCTCCTCCTCTCCCGCCGGAGCAGGGTTTTTTTTTGTCAAGAAGAAGGACGGGTCTCTGCGCCCCTGCATAGATTATCGAGGGCTGAATGACATAACAGTGAAGAATCGTTATCCGCTTCCTCTTATGTCTTCAGCCTTCGAGATCCTGCAGGGAGCCAGGTTTTTCACTAAGTTGGACCTTCGTAACGCTTACCATCTCGTGCGCATCAGGGAGGGGGACGAGTGGAAGACGGCGTTTAACACTCCGTTAGGGCACTTTGAATACCGGGTTCTTCCTTTCGGCCTCGCTAACGCTCCAGCTGTCTTTCAGGCATTAGTCAATGATGTCCTGAGAGACATGCTGAACATCTTTGTTTTCGTTTACCTTGACGATATCCTGATTTTTTCACCGTCACTCCAGATTCATGTTCAGCACGTTCGACGTGTCCTCCAGCGCCTTTTAGAGAATTGTCTTTTTGTGAAGGCTGAGAAGTGCACTTTTCATGCCTCCTCCGTCACATTTCTCGGTTCTGTTATTTCCGCTGAAGGCATTAAGATGGATCCCGCTAAGGTCCAAGCTGTCATTGATTGGCCCGTCCCTAAGTCACGCGTCGAGCTGCAGCGCTTTCTCGGCTTCGCGAACTTCTATCGTCGTTTCATCCGTAATTTCGGTCAGGTGGCAGCTCCTCTCACAGCCCTTACTTCTGTCAAGACGTGCTTTAAGTGGTCCGTTTCCGCCCAGGGAGCTTTTGATCTCCTCAAGAATCGTTTTACATCCGCTCCTATCCTTGTTACACCTGACGTCTCTAGACAGTTCGTTGTCGAGGTTGACGCGTCAGAGGTGGGCGTGGGAGCCATTCTTTCTCAGCGCTCCCTCTCTGACGACAAGGTCCACCCATGCGCGTATTTTTCTCATCGCCTGTCGCCGTCGGAACGTAACTATGATGTGGGAAACCGCGAACTGCTCGCCATCCGGTTAGCCCTAGGCGAATGGCGACAGTGGTTGGAGGGGGCGACCGTTCCTTTTGTCGTTTGGACTGACCATAGGAACCTTGAGTACATCCGTTCTGCCAAACGACTTAATGCGCGTCGGGCGCGTTGGGCGCTGTTTTTCGCTCGTTTCGAGTTCGTGATTTCTTATCGCCCGGGCTCTAAGAACACCAAGCCTGATGCTTTATCTCGTCTCTTCAGTTCTTCAGTAGCCTCCACTGACCCCGAGGGGATTCTCCCTGAGGGGCGTGTTGTCGGGTTGACTGTCTGGGGAATTGAGAGGCAGGTAAAGCAAGCGCTCACTCACACTCCGTCGCCGCGCGCTTGTCCTAGGAACCTTCTTTTCGTTCCCGTTCCTACTCGTCTGGCCGTTCTTCAGTGGGCTCACTCTGCCAAGTTAGCCGGCCACCCTGGCGTTCGGGGTACGCTTGCTTCCATTCGCCAGCGTTTTTGGTGGCCCACCCGGGAGCATGACACGCGTCGTTTCGTGGCTGCTTGTTCGGTCTGCGCGCAGACTAAGTCCGGTAACTCCCCTCCTGCTGGCCGTCTCAGGCCGCTTCCCATTCCCTCTCGACCGTGGTCTCACATCGCCTTAGATTTTGTCACCGGACTGCCTTCATCAGCGGGGAAGACTGTTATTCTTACGGTTGTCGATAGGTTCTCTAAGGCGGCTCATTTCATTCCCCTTGCTAAGCTTCCTTCTGCTAAAGAGACGGCACAAATCATCATCGAGAATGTTTTCAGAATTCATGGCCTTCCGTCAGACGTCGTCTCGGACAGAGGTCCGCAATTCACGTCTCAATTTTGGAGGGAGTTTTGCCGTTTGATTGGGGCTTCCGTCAGTCTCTCTTCCGGCTTTCACCCCCAGTCTAACGGTCAAGCAGAACGGGCCAATCAGACTATTGGTCGCATCTTACGCAGTCTTTCTTTTAGCATCCCTGCGTCTTGGTCAGAACAGCTCCCCTGGGCAGAATACGCCCACAACTCGCTTCCTTCGTCTGCGACCGGGCTATCTCCTTTTCAGAGTAGCCTCGGGTACCAGCCTCCGCTGTTCTCATCTCAGTTCGCCGAGTCCAGCGTCCCCTCCGCTCAGGCTTTTGTCCAACGTTGCGAGCGCACCTGGAAGAGGGTCAGGTCTGCACTTTGCCGTTATAGGACGCAGACTGTGAGGGCTGCTAATAAGCGTAGAACTAAGAGTCCTAGATATTGTCGCGGTCAGAGAGTTTGGCTCTCCACTCAGAACCTTCCCCTTAAGACGGCTTCTCGCAAGTTGACCCCGCGGTTCATTGGTCCGTTCCGTATTTCTCGGGTCATTAATCCTGTCGCAGTTCGACTTCTTCTTCCGCGATACCTTCGTCGCGTCCACCCGGTCTTCCATGTCTCCTGTATCAAGCCCGTTCTTCGCGCCCCCGCTCGTCTTCCCCCCCCCCCCCCCCCCATCCTTGTCGAGGGCGCACCCATCTACAGGGTCCGTAGGATTTTGGACATGCGTCCTCGGGGCCGTGGTCACCAGTACCTCGTAGATTGGGAGGGGTACGGTCCTGAGGAGAGGAGTTGGGTTCCCTCTCGGGACGTGCTGGACCGTGCGCTGATCGAGGATTTCCTCCGTTGCCGCCAGGTTTCCTCCTCGAGTGCGCCAGGAGGCGCTCGGTGAGTGGGGGGGTACTGTCATGTATTGTCATGTTGTGTCCTGTTCCTGTTCTTTCTCTTCACCCTGTCTCCCTCTGCTGGTCGTATTAGGTTACCTTTTCTCCCCCGCTTTCCCCCAGCTGTTCCTTGTCTCCTCCTAACTACCTCGTCACCCCTTTTCCCACCTGTTCCCTTTTTCCCTCTGATTAGTCCTCTATATCTCTCTCTGTTTTTGTTCCTGTCCTTGTCGGATTCTTGTTTGTGTGTCTCATGCCTGAACCAGACTATCATCGTGTTTGCTGCAACCTTGTCCTGTCCTGTCGGAATCTACCTGTCCATCTGAGCCCACGTGTGTTCATCATTAAAGAAACTCTGTTTGTTAATTCGCTTTTGGGTCCTCATTCACGCACCTGACAGAGACTCCTGCTCTATATGCTAACCCTTAAGCATGTGTCCTTACAGCTATCGGAGCATGCTCTGTGACAGACTGGTAATCACCCAGTGCCTAACAGAAGATTACTGGAGTACTCATTTTCACAGCTCTGAAGGGTGTCATGTGCCATGGGGTGGATACCGTCTAAAGTGCAATCCTTTCCTTGTGTCCTTAGAGTCCTAGTTAGGGCTAGTGTGTGCAAGTGCGAGTGTGTCTAATCCTAGGTATATCCTGTGTTTCAGTCAGATGTCATTACTGTACATGGAATTCATGTTCGGATCTCTACCTCTGTCTCATAGACACACAGCAGGGAGAAGAAAAAAACGTTCTCATCCTCCACTCTCGCTCTCTCTCCCTCCACTCTGTCTTTCCTTCGTTTTGTCCCTCCATTTTGTCCCTCCTGTCTTTCTCTTCCCTATTTTCTTCCTCTTTTCTATCCCTTCATTCTCTCCTTCCATTCACTCCCTCCTCTCTCACTTCTCTGATTCAATTACCCATCACTGAGGGAGAACGGATCTCTACACCTTGCCTACTCGAATCATTTATTTACACACACACACACACACACACACACACACACACACACACACACACACACACACACACACAGACACACAGACACACAGACACACAGACACACAGAGAGAGAGAGAGAGGGATACACACACATACAGTGTGAAAGTATTCGTACCCCTTGACTCATTCCACATGTTGTTGTGTTACAGCCTGAATTCAAAAGGGATTAAACAGATTTTCTTCTCTCACTCATCTACACACAGTACCCAATAATGACAAAGTGAAAACATGTTTTTAGAAATATTTGCAAATGTGCTGAAAATGAAAAACAGAAATATCTCGTTTACATAAGTATTCACACCCCTGATTCAAAACACATTAGAATCACCTCTGGCAGCAATTACAGCTGTGAGTCTTTCTGGGTAAGTCTCAAAGAGCTCCAAAGTGTAATTAATAACTTAACCATGCTCAAAGTGATATTCAATGTCTGCTTTTAAAATGTTTACCCATCTACCAATAGGGGCCCTTCGTTGCGAGGAATGGAAACCTCCCTGGTCTTTGTGGTTGAATCTGTGTTTGATATTCACTGCTCGACAGATAATTGTATGTGTGGGGCACAGAGATGAGATAGTCATTAAAAATCATGTTAAGCACTGTTATTGCACACAGAGTGAGTCCATGAAACTTATTATGTGACTTGTTAAGCACATTTTGACTTATTTAGGCTTGCCATAACAAAGGGGTTGAACACTTATTGACTCAAGACATTTCAGCTTTAAATGTTTTATTAATTTGTAAACATTTATAAAAACATCATTCCACTTTTATGTTATGGGGTATTGTGTGTAGGCCAGTGACACAACATCTCAAATGAATCAATAAAAAATTCAGGCTGTAACACAACAAAATGTGGAAAAAGTAAAGAGGTGTGAATACTTTCTGAAGGCACTGTACAGGCAATACACACACGTACACACATATCCACACACCAACACAACACACACACACCCCAAACCACACACACACAAACACACACGCGCACACACACACACACACGTACACACATACCCACACTCCAACACAAACACACACACACCCCAAACCCCACACACACAAACACACACACACGTACACACATACCCACACTCCAACACAAACACACACACACCCCAAACCACACACAAACAAACACACACACGCACACACACGTACACACATACCCACACTCCAACACAAACACACACACCCCAAACCACACACACACAAACACACACACACACACACACAAACACACACACACACACACCACAAAAGGAATGTGTATGTCTGGCCACTGACTGATAGTGTTGGCAATGTGTTGATGGGAATGAATTAAACCAATGATGACAATCTACATTAGCTCCAGACACCGCTGGCTCTGTTCATTTGGTTTAGCCCAAACGAAGCAAGAATGTGTGTGTGTGTGTGTGTGTGTGTGTGTGTGTGTGTGTGTGTGTGTGTGTGTGTGTGTGTGTGTATCGGTTGAATGGTATCAAATACATCAAACACATGGTTTCCAGATGTTTGATGCCATTCCATTTGCTCCGTTGTGGCCATTGTTATGAGCCGTCCTTCCCTCAGCAGCCTCCCCTGGTGTGTGTGTGTGTGTGTGTGTGTGTGTGTGTGTGTGTGTGTGTGTGTGTGTGTGTGTGTTTGCTCACAGAGATTGGTGTTAATGGAAGAATGGAGCGAGTGAATAATTGTGTTCCAGCTAGCGAGAAGCAACATCCATTAAAAATGTGTCCATTACATTCCTACAGCGTGCCTTTCAACCAGGGCTGTTTGGGGACCAAACTCTGGAGGTCACATGAAATTGAGCATACCGCAAAAATAGCAATTTTTCAAGGCAGCACATTTAGTTGTAGAGCAAGAGCTACATAGGGGATGAGGTTTAACACACAGACACCTGTGGGAGGAGACACACAGTGGTTTGGGTTCGCTGCATAAGGGAATACCATATGAAAATCCCACCTACTACCTGGTTCAAGTCCCGTACAGTTTTTGAATTAGCGTAAAGCATATATCATCGAATTCATGAAAATGGGATCATTAAAGATGTACATTTATATTTGCATTCATGGATCATTTTACCTTTAACCAATGTATTTTATGAATGTTTTCGATTATGGGTGTTAGGAGTGTGTATTGGAGGCAAAGTCAGGTGCAGGAGAGCAGAGTGTAGTGAACAGGCACACTTTTTATTCCGGTCCAAAATGACAGCACAAAGTAACATAAAAATGTACCCAAACACGGAACATAGACAAAAAGTAATGCGCGTAACAATATCCACAATTCCAAAATACACAAACAATCTTACACAAAGACATGATGAGGAACAGAGGAATAAATACATATGGATTGATTGGGGAAACAAAAGCAGGTGTGAAGGGAACAAGACAAAACAAATGGATACATGAAAAATGGAGAGGAAACAAGGAGAGGAGCCGACTTCGGCGGAAGTCGTGACAATGGGGGAAAAATCACAATCAAAAAGCTTCATGAAAAGCTTCATGAAAGTCACCAAATATCTCAAGTGATCATGTTTTCATGAATTTGATGATATAAGTGTGAAGACCATGATTGTGTCTCTGGCCTACACGGAATACCCCATAATGTAATAATGTAATCATTTTTTTAGATTTTTTTTTACAAATTAATAAAAAACTAAACGTTGAAATGTCTTCAGTCAGTAAGTATTCAACCTCTTTGTTATGGCAAGCCTAAATAAGTTCAGGAGTAAAAATGTGACATAATTAAAGAATTACCCCCCCAAAAAATTCTAACCTCCCCTGGTATTGTAATTGTGAGAAGTTAGCATGTCTTGGGTGTATGATATTTGTGCATCTATAACTTTCTCACTCATCATTACTCACGATTTATTCAGGATTATCCGTAATCATGGTAGCATCCACATTAATGTAGAACTGTTTAGAAACATATTCTATTCTTATTTACACTAAAAGTGACTCCAAAATGACACCATACATTATTTACCATTAATTTCTATTGGGCACAAAATAATTTGAAACACAACCAAAAACAAACAGCAAATTAAAGCTGCCAGTCTGCACTTTAACCTCAGAATCATTGTTTGATTTCCAATCGAAACTTTTGGAGCTTAGAGCCAAAATAAGAGAAAATGCTTCACTGTCCCAATGATTACAAAGGGCGCTGTATCTGTTCAACGCAATGTATTTAGTTGTGAAGGTTCTGTGATGTTGTGCTCTCCTGACCAGGCCCCTGTATTAGCCTCTCTGAGTACTGAGAAAGCCATCATCTCTACAATACTGTCTACTCACTGAATGTGACAGACAGTCGCTAAATATTTGGTCAATCGGTAGCTGATCTCCTTCCTCACTCAAGTATTTGAACATTCTTCTGACATTCTGACTGTATTTATGTCAGATGTGGGAATTAGTATCAGGGAGACAGACACTCAGAGAGTGAGAGAGTGGGACAGAGAGCAAGAGAGAGAGAGAGAGAGCGAGAGAGAGCGAGCTGAGCAGAACTGTAAAGCATCAGCAACAGACAGTCTTTTTTTAAAACCTGACACAAATGTATCAGTCTCCTCTCTCCTTCCCTCCGCTCCTCTCCTCCTCCCTTCTTCTCTCTCCCTCCACTTACCCTGAAAAGCACTCCATTAAGACAGGAGCTCCACGGTGAGCTAGACAGATGGGCTACCTCAACCCATACACCGCCCCGCTCCGGTAGATGCCTTCCTCATTTCACTCGTTCCACCAGTAAACCAAATTATTAATCCGCTCTTCCACGGCACGACGCACATGCATCGATTCGCTTAATGCTAACCGGCATTGATTTCTTGTCCGCTAATAACATTAGGGGGAATCTAATGCGGGAAGATGCATGGTTTCTAGTGTTTGCGGGAGAAAGGTTGGCCTAATAATTGGATTCTATGTGCTGGTCTGGGTTTTTTGTTTCTCCCCTGGATCCTGAAATAGGATGGCTGATGATGGTACATGTTTTTTCATTGACAGGCTTTGTCAATACTATAGTCGCAGAATAGCAGCTATTGGAGCAGGTCTACTGTGGAAAGACATGGGGTTTTTAGTCCTTAACAAAATCACACTCTTCCGGTCGTCTGGGGTCTGACATTTGTCTGAATAGATGGGAAGTTCATAGCAGTCAATACTGTACTAAATGGAATCTATGGGTCCATGGTAAGTATGGGCTGCAGAAGAGAACTAGATAGATAGAAATATAGAGAGAGAGAGAGAATAAACAGAATACAACATTTAAAAATCAGACTAAGCCAAATTACAACACAGTCAAAACAAAACGATATTACCGATTGGGAACGAAAAATCAAGTGCTATCTGGCTCTAAATCGACAGTACACCATAGCAAATGATTTGACCATGGTTACTGATCAAAACCTTAGAAAAACCTTGACAAACTAGTGAGCACAGCCTTGCCACTGAGAAGAGTAGACACAGGAAAACCTAGCTCCCTATAGACGAAAGGCTGTGCAACCACTGCACCATAGCAGAACCCGAGACAGAGATAAATTTCCTGACAAAATGTAAAAAATATATATTTTTAGAGTGTCATATCACCAAATTTGAAACCCTTATTCAAGGTTTCAAAGACCTCTCTGATGAGAATAGGCTACCCGGCCTGTTGAGGGAAGACGCAGAGAGCTGTGGGTTGGCAGCGCACTACATTGCTGCCTGCCATAAAATGAGAGACAGTGCCTGACAGACCAAACAGCTTGCACATGTTCTCTATGCCATTGTTATTGTCTATTGTATGGTTATTTATACCCTTGATTATTGTTGTTACTGATTGTCACATTGACAATATTGGTTATTATTATTTTAATTATGTTAATATTATACATTTCTCACTTAATCCCCAAAGTATGCTTTGGCAATATGTACATTGTTACGTCGTGCCAATAAAGCAAATTGAATTGAAAGAGAGAGAGACTTCTCAGAAGGGTAGGTCATCTGGCCATTACACAATCCCCTTTAGATATGACAAGTTTGTGTAGGACTAGGTGACTGCAGGGCACAGTCCAATAGGAAAAATATAAAACCCTCCCACAATGTATTTCCTCAAGTCAAGAATGATGCATCCCTATGCAACACTCTTGAATTGAATCTCAAATGTATTTCCTTGATTCCTCACATCCTCCCTCCTCGTCTTCTCAAAGTGCATTGGACCAGCAGATCCGAGGTTCCTCCCCTCAGATGTTCTCCTCCAATGCGTTTTGAGGAGTCAAGGAGAGAGGACACAAGGAATCAAGGAAATACGATTGAGATGCACCCTGGTTCTCCCAATCCTCTTAGTAGAAAAGAAGAACAACTCCGCTCATGAAAAATTACAAAGGCTTTTTGTCTCACCTAGGGGTGAGATTGAAACACCCAACCAAGAAACAATTGTGAATATCATTATGCCAAGTAGTGTGTCATCTAGTCCTGTGATCTGAAATAAGCCTGGTTAAAATGAATTGTACATCTGAAGTTCATTCAAAGCGCTAAAAAGATATACGTTATGTAGAATAACTCAAGCAATATCTCTAGTGTAGACAGCTAAGTAAACACTAGTGAGGTAATGTGGGTTTTGGAGTGTTTAGGGCTTGGGTTAGATTTAAGTCCCCTCTGGTGTAGGGTAACCGACTTTATGAAACACCCTGAAAGTAGCACACATTGTATTTGCACACAAATACACACACCACACACACACACACACACACACACACACACACACACACACACACACACACACACACACACACACACACACACACACACACACACACACACACACACACACACACACACACACTCCTCCCAAGCACATTCACCCCTTGAAGGCACAGCAGAGGTGGAGAAAGGAGACAAGAGAAGAGTGGAGCCAGGGAAGACAGAACCAAGGGGCAGAGCACCAAAGGGTGAGATGCACCTCCAGGGAGGACCGCAACGCAGGTGAGATCAAAGAATCTGTAATACCAAAACACAGTGGGCTCTGGTGAGCTTCAATTGTCTTCCAAAATGGCTGATTATCTCACAAACAGTGTTTCTTTAGTTCATGAAGCTGGTTTCTTTGGTTCATGGTGTGTGGATGGTTTAATTTTAAAAAAATCTGACATGTAGGCAATTTCTGCTGTGTGGCTGTTCTCCCACCTTAACCTTGGGCATGTCTTAAGCTTTTCAAGGTGAAGCATAGCGAGGGCAGATAACACACATATACACACACACGTATATACACACATACAGACATGTACACACATACACACACTTACACACACACACACTGCCGTATGAGTCTAGAAAGGTGTAGGCTGAGATAAGATTTCTCCCCGATGTCCCAGATCTTTCTAATTTTTTCTAATTCCCCCCTGTGGTCACACACACACACACACACACACACACACACACACACACACACACACACACACACACACACACACACACACACACACACACACACACACACACACACACACACACACACACACCACAGCCAGTGGCATCCCAGGGAAGTGAGACGGCAGAAATTGCTGTCTGACTTCCCCTTGTTTGTTGTTTCCATCTATATTTCACAGAATAATACCAGCTGGATATGCAGGTTATCACATTTGGCAAAGCACCAGATGGAAGGACTTTTTATATCGCCCTTTATGCAGAAATGACACAGTGAAAAACTGAACTTTACATCCCCTAGGGCCTGGCTGTATTTAATCTTTCCAAAAATCATTAGCAGGGCGGAGGCCAGCGTTCAGGTGAGAATTTGGTTCTTACTTCTGAGATTAGGCTGTATCAGAGCCATGTACTGTATATAGATGTAAATACATTGTGATGTATTAGTATCAGACACACACTCACAGAGCTACTCTCTCGTTCCCTAATGTAAGCTGGTTGTAAAATAGCACACTTGTAAGATAGCGCACGTGTGATGAAACATTCTTTGAAAGATGGTACATTTGCGAGGAAACACTCTTTGTAAGATGATACCCCACTTGTGATCATTAGCATGCGAAAGCACACATGAATGCCTCTGCTCTCTAACCAAATAGTTCCCTCCTGAGAAAAGCCAGCTCTGGAGGTCTCTGGGGAAGTGGTGATGAAACAAGACATACAAACATATAACAAAGAAAATTAAACTAGCATGTCTGCCGTGGCAACCCCAAATATTTTGACTGAATACCTTCTCATTTGCTTCCAGGGGACTAGACAAAAAAACAAAATCCTATCGACCAAATGTAAGGGACACAAACTAAACCTTAGGAGGGTTTAGTTTGGGAAGGCTTCTCCAAGGCTCTCTGAATAATACAAACATAATTACACTACAGTTTAAAAGTTTGGGGTCACTTAGAAATGTCCCTGTTTTTGAAAGAAAAGCACATTTTTTTGGCCATTAAAATAACATAAAATTGATCAGAAATACAGTGTAGACGTTGTTAATGTTGTAAATGACTATTTTTTATGGAATATCTACATGGGCGTACAGAGGCCCATTATCAGCAACCATCACTCCTGTGTTCCAATGGCACGTTGGGTTAGCTAATCTAAGTTTATCATTTTAAAAGACTAATTGATCAAAATCCTTTTGCAATTATGTTAGCACAGCTGAAAACTGTTGTTCTGATTAAAGAAGCAATAAACCTGGCCTTCTTTAGACTAGTTGAGTATCTGGAGTATCAGCATTTGTGGACAAAAACAAAGTACTTTCTTCTGAAACTCATCAGTCTATTCTTGTTCTGAGAAATGAAGGTTATTCCATTGCAGAAATTGCTAAGAAACTGAAGATCTTGTACAATGCTGTGTACTACTTCCTTCACAGAACAGCGCAAACTGTCTCTAACCAGAATGGAAAGAGGAGGGGGAGGCCCTGGTGCACAACTGAGCAAGAGGACAAGTACATTAGAGTGTCTAGTTTGAGAAACAGATGCCTCACAAGTCTTCAACATGCAGCTTCATTAAATAGTACCCGCAAAACACCAGTCTCAACGTCAACAGTGAAGAGGTGACTCTAGGCAGAGTTCCTCTATCCAGTGTCTGTGTTCTTTTGCCCATCTTAATCTTTTATTTTTATTGGCCAGTCTGAGATATGGCTTCTTCATTGCAACTCTGCCTAGAAGGCCAGCATCCCGGAGTCGCCTCTTCACTGTTGACATTGAGACTGGTGTTTTGCGAGTACTATTTAATGAAAAGTCATTTACAACATTAACAATGTTACTGTATTTCTGATCAATTTGATGTTATTTTAATGGACAGAAAAATTTGCTTTTCTTTAAAAAACAAGGACATTTCTAAGTGACCCCAAACTTTGGAACGGTAGTGTATGCGGATCATTTCAAAACATTTATATTTGATTAAATACACAACATTATTAATACACTCGATTCACAATACAATGTTAAAATCTCTTAGAACCACCCATCCCGGATCCGGGAGAATTGTCATCAACAACGCTGAATAGCATAGCGCCACAGTCAAATTATATTACTAGAAAATATTCATATTCATGAAATCACAAGTGCAATATAGGAAAACACAGCTTAGCCTTTTGTTAATCCATCTGTCGTCTCAGATTTTGAAATTATGCTTTATAGCGAAAGCAATACATGCGTTTGTGTAAGTTTATCGATTGCTCGACAAAACAATTAGTACACCTAGCATCAGGTAACTTGGTCCTAGTAACCTAGTAACTTGGTCACGAAAATCAGAAAAGCAATCAAATTAATCATTTACCTTTGATGATCTTCGGATGTTTTCACTCACGAGACTCCCAGTTAGAGAACAAATGTTCCTTTTGTTCCATAAAGATATTTTTTATATCCAAATACCTCCGTTAGTTTGGTGCGTTATGCCCAGGAATCCACTGGAAATAGCGGTCATGACAACGCAGACAAAAATTCCAAATTATATCCATAATGTCAACAGAAACATGTCAAAGGTTTTTTATAATCAATCTTCAGGGTGTTTTTCAAATATCTATTCGATAATATATCAACTGGGACAGTTGGCTTTTCACTAGGACCGGGAGTAACAATGGCCGCCGCTCTCTTTTGCGCACAAATCACTCTGAGAGCCCCCACCTGTCCACTTACGCAATGTGGTCGTTCACGCTCATTCTTCAAAATAAAAGCCTGAAACTATGTCTAAAGGCTGTTGACACCTTAGGGAAGCCATAGAAAAATGAATCTGGTTGATATCCCTTTCAATGTGCAATAGGGATGCATAGGGACACAGGGGTTTCAAAATAAGAGTCACTTCCTGATTGAATTTTTCTCAGGCTTTCGCCTGCAATATCAGTTCTGTTATACTCACAGACAATGTTTTTACAGTTTTGGAAACTTTAGAGTGTTTTCTATCCTAATCTGTCAATTATATGCATATTCTAGCATCTGGTCCTGAGAAATAGGCCGTTTACTTTGGGAATGTTATTTTTCCAAACATAAAAATAGTGCCACCTAGCTTCAAGAGGTTAAAAGTGCATACCTTTTATTGGTGTCCTTTAGTAGGGGTTTCTTTGCAGCAATTTGACTAAGAAATGTCACATCTGCTCCCACTCTCCCTCTCCGATGCTCGAAGTCACTAGTTCACTCATCATTATGCACACCTGCCACCATCTTGACGTGCACCTGGGCTTAATTATGGGTCTCACTTGGACTCCATCACATCATTTATTAATTACCCTATGGATGGTGTATCAATACACCCAGTCACTGCAATCTGTCACTTCCTCAGTTTCATTCCAGGGTCAGCATTGATGTTGTTACGTTTCTCCTGTCCAGATGCTGTTCTTGTTTTGTTTCATGCCTATGTATTATTAAATCCACATCCTGTACTTGCTTCTCATGTCCCAGCGTCTGTCATTACAAAACCGCAATAGAATGCTGACTCCACAATTGGAGGCATCAGGGAGTTTTTTTTTTTTGGTGACGTCGGGTCCGGGTGCCTCTGCTGAAGCAATCGGTGTGCCTCAGCTGGATCGTCAGGCTCCCATGCCTCAGCCAGCTCATCAGGCTCCCACGCCTCGCCAGCCAGCCAAGCTCGCCCAGGTAGGACGCCAGGTGGTGCCCCTGGGGGGGGGGGTACTGTCACGACTGCTCCCCCTCTCCGGTGAGCCAGGTCACCAGTTCACTCATCATTACGCACACCTGCCACCATTGTTACGCGCACCTGCGCTTAATTATGGGACTCTGGACTCCATCACATCATTTACCTCCCCTATATCTGTCACTTCCTCAGTTTCATTCCCGAGTCAGCATTGATGTTGTTGTTATGTTTCTCCTGTCCAGATGCGGTTCTTGTTTTGTTTCATGTCTATTTGTTATTAAATCCACACCCTGTACTTGCTTCTCGTCTCCCAGCATCTGTTGTTACAAAACCGATTCACACAGTCTCCTCTGAACAGTTGATGTTGAGTATAGGGATATCTTCTGCATACGCTGTGCCTTGGTCCGATTATTTAAACAACGGTCGTGACAGAATATCCCACCACTACAGGAACAAGCAGCGTGCCCAGGAGGTAAAGGAGAGTTGGACATGGGAGGAAATACTGGGTGGATGCGAGACCCTTCCTTGGCGGGAGTCGCCAAGGAGTATAGGAGGACAGCGATGACGCCGTGGTCCACGGCCACAACCAGCCCAAGGGCAACCCCAAGATTTGGGGGGGGGGCACAAGGGGCAGTCAGAGGCCGTCTGGGAGTCAATGGAGTAGTTTGAGGAGGGATACCGGAGAGCGGTGTTGGCTAGGAGGCGTTTTGAAGAGCGTGTCATCAGTCCGGTGTAACCTGTGCTGGCTCCATGCACCAGGCCTCCAGTGCGCCTTCCCAGTCTGGTACGTCCCGTGCCGGCTCCCCGCACTAGCCCTGAGGAGCCTGTCATCCGTCCGGTGAAATCTGTCGCGGCTCCACGCACCAGGCCTCCAGTGTGCCTTCCCAGCCCGGTACGTCCTGTGCCGGCTCCCCATACTCACCCTGAAGAGTGTATCATCAGTCCGGTGAAACCTGTGCCAGCTCCATGCACCAGGCCTCCAGTGCGGCTTCTCAGCCCGGTACGTCCTGTGCCGGCTCCCCGCACTCGCCCTGAAGAGTGTGTCACCAGCCCTGAGTCTCCAGCGATGGTCTACAGCCCGGAATCTCCAGCGACGGTTCGCAGTCCAGAGCTTCCAGCGACAGTCCATGGCCGAAGCCTTCCTCTGCGCCAGTGCCCAGTCCAGGCACGGCGTCCAGTCCCGCTCCATGGCCGGAGATTTCTTCTGCGCCAGTGCCCAGTCCAGGCATGGCGTCCAGTCCCGCAACATGGCCGGAGCCTTTCTCTGCGCCGGTGCCCAGTCCAGGCACGGCGTCCAGTCCCGTTCCATGTCCGGAGCATTTCTCTGCGCTGGTTCCCAGTCCAGGCACGGCGCCCAGTCCCGCTCCATGGCTGGAGCCTTCCTCTGTGCCGGTGCCCAGTCCAGGCACGGCGTTCAGTCCCACTCCATGGCCAGAGCCTTTCTCTGCGCCGGTTCCCAGTCTAGGCACGGCGTCCAGTCCAGCTCCATGGCCTGAGTCTTCCCCTGCTCCGGTGCCCAGTCCTGGCACGGCATTCAGCCCGGCTTGATGGCCGGACGCTAGTTGCCCACTCTAACCCTCCCATCTAGGTTCAGGTTGTGCGGTCGGAGTCTGCACCTTTGGGGGGAGGTACTGTCACACCCTGACCATAGAGAGCCCTCGGGGTTCTCTATGGTGTAATAGGTCAGAGCGTGACTGGGGGGGTTTTCTAATGTTTCCCTTTTCCCACCTGCGTTGTGGGATATTGTTTTGTTTAGTGCCTATGTGCGCTACATATGGCACGGTCGTTAATTCTTTGTTTTAAAGTTGCATTGTAATAAATATGTGGAACTCTACTCATGCTGCGCCTTGGTCCGATTACATAAACGACAGTCGTGACAGAATATCCCACCACTACAGGACCAAGCAGCGTGCCCAGGAGGTAAAGGAGAGTTGGACATGGGAGGAAATACTGCTTAAGAAGTTACATATGTTGCATGGATTCACTCTGTGTTTATCATGATTTTTGAATTACTACCTCATCTCCCTACCTCACACATACAATTATCTGTAAGGTTCCTCAGTCGAGCAGTGAATTTCAAACACAGATTCAACTACAAAGACCAGAGGTTTTCCAATGCCTTACAAAGAAGGGCACCTATTGGTAGATGGGTAAAAATAAAAAGCAGACATTGAATATCCCGTGAGCATGGTGGATTTTTTAATTACCCTGTGTTTGGATTACCAGTCAATACAAAGATACAGCTGTCCTTCCTAACCCAGTTGCCGGAGAGGAAGGAAACTTCTCAGGCCAACTGTGACTTTAAAACAGTTACTTTTAATGGCTCTGATAGGAGAAAACGGAGGATTGATCAACAACATTGTAGTTACTCCACAATACTAACCTAATTGACAGAGTGAAAAGAAAGAAGCCATGAAATGAATAAAAATATTCCAAAGCATGCATCCTGTTTGCAACAAGGCACTAAAGTAATACTGCAAAAAATGTGGTAAAGCAATTCACTTTTTTGTCCTGAATACAAGTGTTATGTTTGGAGCAAATCCAATACACCCTCCATATTTTCAAGCATAGTGGTGGCTGAATCATGTTATGGGTATGCTTATAATCGTTAAGGACAGGTGAGTTTTTCAGGATAAAAATGAAACGGAATGGAGCTAAGCACAGGCAAAATCCTTGAGGTAACCCTGGTTCAGGGTGCTTTCCACCAAACACTGGGAGATGAATTAACCTTTTAGCAGGACAATAACCTAAACCACAAGGTCAAATCTACACTGGAGTTGGTTACCAAGAAGACAGTAAATGTTCCTAAGTGGGATACCTAGTCAGTTATACAACTGAAATGTGTCTTTTAACTGAATCAGAGAGGTGTGGGGGGCTGCATTAATCAACAACTTCAGTATCCAGGTTAACTGCCTTCCTCAGAGGCAGAACGACAGATTTTTACCTTGTCAGCTTGGGGAGTCGAGCCAGCAACCTTTCAGTTACTGGTCCAACGCTGCAACCACTAGGCTACCTGGCCGTGTTACATTTGGACTTAAATCTACTTGAACATTTATGGCAAGACCTGAAAATGGTTGTCTAGTACTGATCAACAACCAATTTGACAGAGCTTGAAGAATTCTTGAAAAGAATAATGGGCAAATGTTGCACAATCCAGGTGTGTAAAGCTATTAGAGATTTATCCAGAATGACTCATGGCTGTAATCGATACAAAGGTATTGACTCAGGGGTGTGAATACTTATGTAAATGAGATATTTCTGTATTTAATTTTCAATAAATTAGCAGACATTTCTAAACACAGCTTGGGGGGATGCGAACTTGCAACCTCTCAGTTACTAGCCCAACGCTCTAACCACTAGGCTACCCTGCCGCCCCATAATAAGAAGTTGTGTATAAATACTTTCTGAAGGCACTGTATGTTGTAGTATGCATTTTCTATACATGTGCTATTCATATATTTACATGTATTTCTTTAAACTATATTTAACAGTATGCATGAGTAAAACATGAGTAAAACATAGCTCATGATATATGGTGATACTGTATATGTGCAAGAAATGTAATGGAATGCATGTCAAGTGCAACAGAAAAGAGGCACACAACACAGACAATTAAGACTCGAAAATGTATTGTTTCCCTTTGTGAGCTCAGAAAGTCACTGGAAGGTCACATCTGAAAAACTAAATATAATGAACAAATTACTTTTGTGCACTTATCTGTATTTCAAAATAAGGTATTTAAACAAGTTCACAGTTACCCTGAGGATAATGCGCCAGAGAGCAAAAAAAAATCCACACAAGATGAAGAATTAGGGGTTAATGTGTGACTGCCCAATGCAGTCGGTCTACCTGATTTGGTCGGGCTCCACTGTTAGCAGAGTGATACGAATTTGTGCTTCAATAAGTTTGGCTTCTTAGCATTCATTGTCATGGTTATCAACTGTACCGCAGAAATGTAAATCCCAGAAAATACATGTTGTGGTGGCAGCTGCAGAGAAGTACTCGGGTGTACGAGATTTTACTGCAGGAGAGTTACAAGGTGTGTTTGAACTAAATAGTCCCGTCCTCCCAGGCCGTCGCCCTGGTGTAGGATCAGTTAGGGTCAAAGAAGTGGAATGGGGTGCTGTTTTATCTCTTTATTGAATTTCAATGTTTTATGAAATAGTGGTGTATGGCTAGTTGGTGGTGCAATTTTTTTCATTTCCCCATTATTTTTCCATTTTGTTTCACAAAATGTAACGTGATCGACCACACACTCCCGCACAGTAGGTGGATCCATGCAGAAGAAGAATAAAAAGAAGAAGAAGGCCTATCTCAGGTGTTCAACTTAACTTTGGGCTCTATTCAGATAGAGATTATTCAGTCTGAATTGGGGAATTTCAGGTTTACAGCGTGATTGAAATTTAAAGGCAATGTTCCAGCTTTAGCGACGACTGCATCCCATGGTAAACGCTGCTTATGTCACTCAATCGGAAATTGCTTATCAATTTCTATCACGGAATCTGTAACACATCAGCTTTACAGATTGAATAGGGGCCTTGATCATTCCTGTGTCTGCCAGACAGGGGGACATGTTGGTGTGCTGCCAGGTTTATGAAATGAAAAAGCCTGGGTTTTCTTTTGAGAGCACTATTAAGATTTGATGTCCTTTATACCATGTGCTGTTTGTTGGTTTTGTTGTATATATTTTGTACAGCTCCCAGATTTATTCCTCCCACTGTTAATAAAAACCCCATCCTGAGCATTGCACCTGGGGTGTATTCATTAGTGCACACCAGAGCAAAATGTTTTGCACGGTTGCATCATAGCAAAATAAAACTTAAAGTAAGCGTCTGTTATTGGACAAATTTAAGTCACAATTTCTGCTTGTTTGCCTCTGTTTGGTTCCTATTGTGTGTGTGTGGCGAGGGGTGATATAGGCTTGTTTTTCGGGACAATGGTAGTTGAGGAAACAGACGCAATTTCACAGGCAATTCAACACAGGAAGCAGTGACCTAAATTCTCCAGCTTTATACATAACCATAAAAAATAACCTACTGTATACATCAGCAGCGGTCAGTGCCGTTTAAGATGAGGGAGGACAACTTTTTTTTTCATGAGCATGGCCTTATTTCTTTTACAGCATATTGGATGACACTCATTCATATGCCATTCACCCAGTTCAAAGTAACAGCGATTGGTTTATGCTAGTACATGATGCACACAAGTCTAGAGACAAATTTGAGGTGACAGACAGGGACACATGGACAGACAGTGACATTCAATACCGCCTTGAACACTCTTGCCTGCATCTAGCTGATAGAGTGTAATCATTAGTCCAACAGTTGCAAACAAGAGTTTATATTGGACAAATTCAGGTATGTTTATCTCTGTTTTATTCTGTTTGCTTCCATTTAAGATTTTTTTTTCAACAGAATTGGCAGAATGAATACACCGTTCACTTTCATAGCAGCCACGTTTGTTACGGAGTCTAGTTGATAGGTAATCAACTAGCCGGACTGTTCCCCGGAATCCGCGTGTAGGGATTTGTACAATGCATGAACAAGGCTATTGAACTTGACATTGGTGTCTGTCTTTATTCCTTTATCCAACACATCATACTGAAACAACGTTGTATTGCTATGCTCTCTCCCCCTCTCACCTTTTCCCTTCGCTTGTGGACTTCAATGTGGACTTCAATGCACAAGACATTAGCTACAGGCGAAAAAACCTTTCCAAGCCAAACCACTACATACAGCCTACATTGTTGTCACCATATTAGCTAAAGTAACATCATAGTCAGGATAGCTAATAGAACTAAACCAATAGTAAACTCGCTACAATCATGCAGTAACGTTACAGTGTAAAGCCAGTAAGCAGTTACACCGGCGGGCCCTAGTGGCAGTAAATTAATAAAACCAAAAGCTTACATTGACCTGGAAGAGTTCCAGTGTTGTGTTGGAAAGTCATAGCCAGCTAGCTAACATAGCATCCTTTTGAGCAGGGTGTTTCATCTCTTTGAGCAGGGTGTTTCATTAGGCTAAACTAGCTAGGTTAATTTGCTGGCCAAGTAAGTGAAACTGAAAGCGAAAAGAAATGACAATCTCTCGCTCTTTCTCTCTTGCTTCTCCTTCATTTTGGAAGAAATGAATTTGTTCAACTATTGTCTTTCTCTCTCTTTGAGACAACTACTCACCACACTGCAGTGCTAGGTAGCAGTAGCTTATGCTTTCAGTACTAGATTAATTATCTGATCCTTTGATTGGATGGACAACAAAAGTCAGTTCATGCTGCAAGTACTCTGATAGGATGGAGGACAACCTATGGAAGTTGTCATAGTTACTTGTGTAGGTCTATGGAAGGGGGTGAGAACCACGAGCCTCCTACGTTTTGTATTGAAGTCAATGTACCCAGAGAACAGAAGCTAGCTGTCCTCCGGCTACACCATGGTGCTACCCTACAGAGTGCTGTTGAGGCTACTGTAGACCTTCATTGCAAAATAGTGTTATTTAATAAATTATTTGGTGACGTGATTATATTTAGTATAGTTGTATCTAAAAGGAATACATTTTAAAATATTTTACAGTTTGAATTGTTATGAAATGGTCCTCCCCTTCCTCCTCTGAGGAGCCTCCACTGGTATACATTACCTGTCTTGCCACCAAATGAGTATCAATTCAGAATTGGCAGCAAGGTTATAGCATGGGCAACCACAGAGAAAGAGAGACAAAAATTATTTATATTTGATTTTTCTCCTTCAATTCGCAGAGGCTGAATGTATCTCACCAGACAAAGCATCCGAGTGAGTGAAACAGCGCCCCCTTGTCTCTGTATGTGTAGCCCATGTATCGGATGCTGTGTAGTCCTAAAGAGTATGGCATTGTTGCCGCCTGTAGCACTTAATGCAAGGGAAGCCAGAAAGCATTTGGCCTCCCTTGATAACAAAAAGCAAAAAATAATAACCAATCAGCATTGAGATAAACTGAGTGAGCAGAACTGTGAATTGTACTGGCACACCAAAAAAAAGGGTCAAGGGATTTGACTTGAAACCAATCACATCATATCAAGAGCAAAACGTAATTGACAGAAAAAACTTGAATTCTTGCATCTTGTTGTGTTGTTGTCCTCTGCTGGCTAGCTAGCTAGCTAAAATGGTCCCTTTCTGAAATTAGCCATGGATGGTGAGAGGGATTTGGACTTGTGGTTTTATCTAATTCTCCGTACTGGCCAATGATGATAATGGCGATTCTGATCCAATCATAAATTCATACGTTAGCCTAGGACAACAAAATCTAAAAGCTTGTTCTCTATGACAGCGGATTGCAAGTATATTGAGTCAACATGTTTTTTTCTACTTGGACATCTACACTAATGCACGCACGCACACACACTAACACAAACACACAGATAAATCAGAACCATGGACAGCCACATCATATTTAACTGACTTCGATTGGACTAAATTGTTTTTGGTATCTTTTAGTTGTCACTGTATTAGACTAAGCATAGGTGATTTGATGATGTTGAAATGTTGAAGTTGAAATGGTGCTGGAATAGTGGAGCTCCTGTTTTCTTTGCGACTTGCTGTAACTCTCCGTGGTTCTAAATCAAGTTGTTTAGTAGTCCAAAAATGTCGGAAACATTACCTTGATTGGCCATGCTGTAGGTCATGTAACTGTTTGTTACATGCAATATGCTTTGTGGACTCCACCGGACAGATGTTGCTCTCTGGTTTTGTGATGAAACAAAGGTGTGTTTGAATTTATTCTGCGACTGTGTCTTCTTATTGTCTAGGCCTTAACCTTATTTATCACGGTCGCAAGGCATATTACCTAACAGTTATAGAGCAAATAACGCAATTATCACAACACATAGGTTGTAATATGGCAATTTTTTTCTGGCTTGCCTTCCTCTGAGACTTTACCCACACACCACTACTGCCATTCAATAGCAACGAATGAGTTCTGTTTGAATTAAATAATTAATACTGCTGTGAAATATATTTTCCATAACAAAAATATTTATTTTCAGCTGTTGTACAAAACCGAAAGTAAAAGACACAAAAATGTAATTTAAGCAGAGGAAGCATAGAAATAGTGCACATAGAACAGCTCTACTGCTTCTTAGACTTGCTTTCAATGAGAATGACAGATCTATAACACACATTTCTATGTTGATTTGGTTGTGTCGCCCAAAAAGTTACATATTGCAGGTTTACATGCCTAAGTGTGCATGCTGGGGTGTCATTTGCACTTTGAAAAGGTACACCTTGTTGTGATTTATTGTTATTTAAAAGTGAATCTGGAAACTGCGACTCGAAAACTACCACAAAGGCGCTCCCGCCACGTCATCTTGGCTCAAGCACCGTGTGTTTCAATTGTGGGATCCCGGTACGCAGCCGCTCCTGCGGAACCATAATGGTGGTTTGCGGGGCAGTTTCATAACCTTGGGTGGGAGGAGCTTGGCTATGCTGGACGAGGAGCGTCGAAGGAAGAGAGGAAAATTGGAGCAACGATAAAGTGAAAGGGAGAGAGAGAGAGGATTAGAGCACGCCCCTGAAGCCCATTTTCAGTTAATAGTTTTACCTTCCCGATCGAGTCGCGTGTGCACGGGAACCATGCGCGCTTTTCAAGGGGGACGAAACTAACCTTTTCACCTCTTTTGGGATGTGAAGAATGTAGATAGACTACACGTATGTGTTATTTACATTAAACAGTATTTTGATTAAATAGTTCGTTTTGTTGATGAACTCTGCAAGATACACAGAGTATAGCTGTAGTTTTTGCAGCGGGTTGTAGCCTACGTGCGTTCTGGACGGTTGACTAATGTGGATCAGCGGACAGGGCACGCGACTCGAGTTGTTTATTATAACGTTTTACAATATCACCGTAGGCTTCGAGGAGGAGTAGCCTACATAGGAAACCTGGGCAAGGTGGGGCAGAACCGGAGACCGTAAACGGGATTATTGAAAAACTCACGTTGCCTTGAAGCTTCCCACCGTAGTTGAACCACCGCAGCTACGCAGCGTTTTGGGGAAAAAATATTTTTCTAACCCATTGGAATTGGGGAAGCTTTATTCCCAACTCCTTGGTGATTAGTCTACGCTTCAAGTAGCCTAGGCTACAGAGAGCAGAACAGTTTGTATTCACAAAAACGTCCGTTTGTTGTGATTATTTGCTTTGGAACATACGTTTCAGGACGGATTTGGGGGGAATTATTTCCCCAGCCTCGCTGGACCATGGCGGACGACGACGTACTGTTTGAAGATGTGTACGAGCTGTGTGAGGTCATTGGAAAGTACGTGTAATGTTTGTTGCCTTTTATTACACGATGCGGTTACATTGTATCTCCCCGAATGTGTCCCCTGTCTAGAGTATTCTTTCTCTCTCTCGCTCTCTGTGTGACAACATGCACGGGAGACACTTCACAGTTCATCATGGTGTGGTGGAGAGTGAACACACACACCCTGTATCGGTCATGACAGCTGAGCTGTAGTGCATATTACCACGTCTGAGTTACAGATTTTAATTCATAGCCTTCAATCTCCTGTGCAAGATGCAAGTCTCCCATGTTACACATTCCTCTATTAGCAATGTCAGATAGGTAATGAATGACCTGTGATTTCTTATAGGTATGAGACAATCGCATGAGTCATGTGCAATCAATATGTCATGTTGTACTAGAAGGCTATCTGCATATTGTCACTTGCAGTTGTGACTAGGCTACATGCAAATGTGACAATATAATCTTTCCTCATTTGCTCACTCCCAGGAAATCCAATTATTTCAGAGCCAGTGAAAATGCATGATTACTTCTCTGTGGATTAATTTATCTTCCTTCTTATGTTGTGGGTGCATACTTCTTTCCTGCAGTGACAGCAAATGTCTGTTCTATGTTCTTTATTCTATTCTACATGTTGTAAGTGGGCCTCCTCCACAGCTGCTGTGTGGATCTTATTCTCTCAGTCTGGGATGATGAGGACACATCAGAATGATGATTATGGTGAATGAATAGGGATTCGGCAGGCTTCAAGTCCCAATGCATTACAACCCTGTCGGTCTGTATAGTCAATCATTGCCTTGGTGTCCTGTTTAGATGTAGGCTACTCCACTCTAGCATTTGCATAATAGTTGCACTGTAATTACATAGTCATTAGGTTGAGTGTAATTACACAATTGGAAAGGGACTTTTATATTAATCTAAACAACAGCAAACAGCGTGTTCATAAATGCACTATACAGAAGGCTATCAGTGCATTAGATTTAGTACATTGGATAGTAGGTTTTCAGGCAGTTAGCAAGAGCCTCTCCCTGAAAATCAGGTCTTGAAAATCAGGTGTAAAACCAAAGGCGGAAACACATCAATCATCATGTTGACGGGATCCGGGCTGGGTTGGCTTTGTTGACAGTGGCCACTGTGTGTGTGTGTGTGTGTGTGTGAGTGTGTGTGTGTGTGTTGTATATACTGACACTGTGTTTTAGGGTTGGGCGGTATCCAGATTTCCATACCTTCATAATGTGACTGTGCCACCCCCCTTACCAGTATACTAACAACACGCTAACAAGTACTAAGGAATCCCCATAGCGGATGCAAGGTAAATGCTAACGAGCGCATGCAAACATTTACCACTAAGAGAGAAGACCCAGCTTATAAAGTTATGCAAGTATAAAAAAAGGCAGTTTGCACCATGCACAAAACATATATTAGACAGCAGGATCTTTATCCAGGAGGCGATTGTCTCTGCTGCTGTTACGAAAAAGCTTGATCTTGCAAGCTAACATTAGCCACTTATGTTAGCAAAACCTAGCTGTAGAGAGTTTATTTTACACACCGTAGATAGTTAACTTAATGGTTATACGATATATAGCTGGCAAACTTTAGTAGTGAATTTCAGACAAATGTAACTTGATCACCTCACTAAGTTGCGCTGCAGGAGTGACTCACCTCACAAAGCTCCCGTTTTGCTTGTCCCTCTTTGTAAAAAAAACATATGTGACTGGCTCAAACATCTGTTTTGGGAAACAAGTAACGGAACGCTTCATGATGAAAAATAATCTAACAGGCGAAATGTTGAGAGCAATCTACTTTATGTTTTACCTAGCGCACAAGTTGACTGCAGGTATTTCTGTAAAAAGCTGAAATAACGTCAAAGGCGGTATTGGAAAAGTCATGCAGAGGGTATTTCAAAATACCCGAGTTACGGTATAACGCCCAACCCTAGTGTGTACTGACTGGGCAAAGGGCCTACTGTAACATGTTTAGGCAGGCCTGAATCCTGTGTGAGAAATGTAAAAGACACTGACAGACAAAATATCTCTCTCTGTACTTGATATCCGGAGGAGTTAGGTACACACACATTAAACAAACATTTGTAGGATGAAGTTTCCCCTAGACACTGGTATATGGTCAGTTAAGCATTTTTACCCCCGATGGTTAAGGTCAGGATTGGGGATAGCGTTATCTGATCCACGATCTGTGTTTCGTGGCAGCTGCTATCATACCAGCCTAGTCCCAATCCAGCCCAACAGCCGATTGGTCAGAACAGATATGGAAAGAGACAAGACTACAATAGTAAAGTCGAAACACTTCCAATCTCCGCTGTTAGCTGCACTCACAAACACACACTCATTTTGTTTCTGTCAATTCCAGTGTGGTTTACAACACTTGAACAACATTTGAATAATCAACATCAGTCTTTGGTCCCTACTAGACTACAGAGTTTTGTTGAATGGAGCGGTGAAGTAGACTGTTGATTTGATCCTGTGAGAAAAGAGATTAACAAAGGGAATGGGGAAACCCTACCAAATAACCACACAGCCGTTTGCAAAGGCGTCACTTTAAAAGCCTAATGCTCCAGATCGTCAGGGTTTTATGTCGAGGTTAGATGCACAGTGATACTATAGGCCTATATATAGGTCAGCTTAACGCCGGACTGTGTGTGGAAGAGTAGGGTTTTTGCAGTGTGCTGTCCCAGAGTATGTGTGTGAATGAGATTTTGGCACATGTGTGTGTGTGTGAGCGGGATTTAGGCCTAAGCTCTCAATTTTAGAACACTGACCTCAGGCACAAATCCTGTCTGTCTGTCAGCGAGTGTGTTGGTGTTTGTATGTGAGAGTGCACGTTTGTGTGTGCATGTGGCATGTTGCTGTTAGATTGATTCACTCTGTTCCCAAGACTGCAGGGGAATGGGAGGTGAAGAAGGGAGAAGGGAGGGAGGGGAAAGGGGGATGTGTTGGGAGTTTGTAACAGAAAGAAGTCGAATAGTTTTACTTTGAGATGTACTCTACCTTCAGGCTACTCTCTTTTATTATCAGGCCTCTGATCAACTCAGAACAATGGATGGGTGTGAGTGTGTGTGAGCGTGCGCATGTGTGGGTTGTGTGGTGAGGGGCCATAATTAGTGCTCTGTAATAGAGGTTGACTGATTTATGATTTTTCAACGCCGATAGCGATTATTGGAGGACCAAAAAAGCTGATACAGTTTAACCGGCCGATTTAAAATAAATAAATAAAAAGGCAAGTTCAATTTGGTTTAAATAATGCAAACATGCTATGTAAGACAGCTAACGTTTCAGTTCCTTGCTTAGAACATGAGAGCATATGAAAGCTGGTGGTTCCTTTTAACACGAGTCTTCAATATTCCCAGGTAAGAAGTTTTAGGTTGTAGTTATTATAGGAATTATAGGACTATTTCCCTCTATACCATTTGTATTTAATCAACCTTTGACTATTGGATATTCTTATAGGAACTTTAGTATTGCCAGTGTAACAGTATAGCTTCTCCTCGCTCCTCACTGGGCTCGAACCAGCAACACAACGACAACAGCTAACATTGAAGCAGCGTTACCCATGCAGAGCAAGGGAACAACTACTAGAAGGCTCAGAGCGAGTGATGTTTGAAACGCTATTAGCGTGCGCTAACTAGATAGCCATTTCACTTTGGTTACACCAGCCTCATCTCGGGAGTTGATAGGCTTGAAGTCATAAACAGCGCAATGCTTGACGCACAACGAAGAGCTGCTGGCAAAATGCACGAAAGTGCTGTTTGAATGAATGTTTACGCACCTGCTTCTGCCTACCACCGCTCAGTCAGATATTTAGATACTTGTATGCTTGTATGCTCAGTCAGATTATATGCAACTCAAGACATGCTAGATAATATCTAGTAATATCATCAACCATGTGTAGTTAACTAGTGATTATGATTGATCGTTTTTTACAAGATAAGTTTAATGCTAGCTAGCAACTTACCTTGGCTTACTGCATTCTCGTAACAGGCAGTCTCCTTGTGGAGTGCAACGACAGAGAGGCAAGTCGTTATTGTGTTGGACTAGTTAACTGTAAGGTTGCAAAATTGGTTCCCCTGAGCTGACAAGGTGAAAATCTGTCTTTCTGCCTCTGAACAAGGCAGTTAACCCACCGTTCCTAGGCCGTCATTGAAAATCAGAATGTGTTCTTAACTGACTTGCCTAGTTAAATAAAGGTTTAATTGTTATTATTATTTTAAATCGGCAAATCGGCGTCCAAAAATACCGATTTCCGATTGTTATGAAAACATGAAATCGGCCCTAATTAATCAGCCATTCCGGTGTGTGTATGGTTGTGGGTGTGTCTGGTTGTGGGTGGGCCAGTTGCATGTGACAGCTCAGGCAGATGATGTCAGTGTCAATATGGACTGTAGAAAAAGAGCTGCATACAGTTCTGCTTATCCTGCTGTTTGGACCTCAGCCTTATTTCATTAGAACAGCCTTTATTTACAAGTGTTGCGTGATGCCTACATGCTACACACGATCTCTTTCTCACTCGCTCACACACAGACAGACAGACAGACAGACAGACAGACAGACAGACAGACAGACAGACAGACAGACAGACAGACAGACAGGAGTCAGTAGTCAGTAGGCCATGCAGTAGTCTCAGGCCTCGTACAGTAAACTATAATCCGGTGTAGTTCAACCCAGCCCAGCTCCATCAAGCCTCTTATCCATCTCTGCATGGGCAGCTTCAAAGGAGACTGAATAGGAAGTAATATACTCCTCTCAATGAATCAATGCACTCACAGGCCTGCCTACAGTCTCACTGTATATTTAACAATGTCCTCACTGTGGATTTAACAATGGGGCGTGTCCTTTACCGCACAGTGAAGTGGGTCTACTTTAAAGTGAATAGTGAATTACTGTCCATTTGCATTACCTTAGTCAGGGACTCAGACAGGCTTAATATAGAGCCAATATGTAATCACTTTGCAGGGTGTGGGCACGAGTGTGGCACGAGTGTGGAAGTGTGTGTAATGGGAGTCAGTAATGTGTGTGTGTGTGTGGCCATACAATAGCCTGACAGTCCTGCCCTTGGGCGCTACTCCACAAGGGGCTCAGTTCAACTTGAGCCCCCTCAGTTGTAGTTTTATGTCCCAATTTAAAGACTCCTGAGTGGCACAGTGGTCTAAGGCACTGCATCACAGTGCTAGAGGTGTCACTACAGACCCGGGTTCGATCCTGGGCTGTATCACAACCGGCCGTGATTAGGAGTCCCATAGGGCGGCGCACAATTGGCCCGGCGCCGTCCGGGTTAGGGTTGGTTGGTTTTGCCGGGGGGAGGCTGTCATTGTAAATAAGAATTTGTTCTTAACTGACTTGCCTAGTTCAATTAAAAAGCTAAACAAGTTTACATGATTGAGTGTCAGCACAATGGACAGGGCGCGCCACTGTGTGTGTCTATGGAAAGCCACTGGGTGGCTAGGTATGAGTCCTTTGGGTTTCCATAAAAAGCGGGGTGGGGGGTGCTACTCATCTCTGTGGTAGACAATGTGATACCTGTAATATTTAGATTTTTAAGGGCAGGCTCGCGCTGTGAAGTTTACCATTGAAGCTGCTTCACTCAACTCTGCCTCACACCCCGCCACTACCGAGTTTAGGTAGCTTCTTGGCTAACTGTAAAAAGTGTTAGTCTTATTAGCCTTAGCCTATTTAGCTAGCTCAAACCAGCTAATCTGCCACGATGGATATCAAAAATGAACTTTGCCAAGTACCCCCAAAAAAAGAGAAGGAGAGCAACAGCAGCAGCATCAACCCACTGAGGCTGCCGCCAAGCCCAGCAGCGATGATGCTGTGTGTGCAGAGCCTACAAACCCTTCCACAAGCGGCGCCAAGATAATGGCTCCACAGCCGCCTCCATCTCCGACTGTTCATGATGATCTTGGAACAGAGGAGCCAGCCCAGGTTAAATCCGGTTTTCTGTCCAAAAACATTCATTTAATAACAACTGGTTCATAGGAAGAGAGTGACCGGAATACTTGGTTACTGCTGATGCAGCATTTTGTTTCTCAATGTCGAAAGTTTTGTGTTTCCCAATGCTAACACAGACAAGGCCTTCACCCAAGCTGGCTATTCTTACTGGAAGAAAGCTGTTGATAGTACCAAAGGATTTGCTATGCACGCATCAAGCAAAGAGCCTTAGAGGCGGCTCTTGGATGCTGTCATCTGTGAAATGTCAGAACGATTCAGGGAGGCCATGTGTGCCCTTGACCCCGAGAGTTATGACTTTCCAGATGTTGAAAAAGGTGAAACCGTTGCTGGATCTAAGCAAAATAGATTTGGTGCAAGCTGAGATTGGTGTTGCTCTGCCCCTCTGGCTCCGAGGAGGACAAATGGACCCCACTTGATATGCTGCAACGATTCTCTGAGCCTCTCTCCTCTATGCCGACCGTGCTTACTGCACTGAAACATGGACTGACTTTTGGGGCGTCCACAGCTACATGCGAGAACTCATTTTCCACTTTGACAAACGTGTTCAGTCCGCACAGAAGAGGCATGCTACACCCGAGGAAAGCTCAACTAATCCAACTGGCATTTGAGGGGGATATTACAAGAAGATTTCAGGGAAAATGGAATGATCGATTACTCAGGAATTTCCACAGAGCATCAAGGAGGCTGCTACCCTTTTGAAAAGGTAAGATTGAAACACTCTAGCTGGTTGTTTATTATAAAAATCTTTATTTTCGTGTGTAGGCCGCTGTCCATGGTGCTGATAGAGCGCAGTGGCAATTTCTTGCCATTGAACCTGTCACTTCATAGTCAAAAGCGTTTTGAACTTTTATGTTTATTGTGGTATAGTGTGATATAAGCAGAATTCAATATATTTCCAATGAAGAACCCAAATGATGTCCATGTGTGTAGCTACATATGTTTCATTATAGGAATGGATACATTCAATTATGGTTTACTTGATATAGTCTATTGGTTTTCGTTTCTGTGTTTAGGAAACGTGTTTATGGCAGGCTGGCATTGCTTCATTAATTAGGTGGTTTCGAATTTGATTCACATAAGTGTATTGTGCCGTATCACAACATGCTGAACTCATGAGCGAGCTGAATGATTTTCCATGTTTGCCTCTATAGGCTTATTCAGTTGGCAAGCAGCTGTGCATGGCTGCATCTCGCTGTAGTAGGCTGTAGGCTATTTGGATCTCAATTCTCCTTTTGTTTACTGCGTTTGTTTATTGTTAATGTAACTAGCCTACATATAGATTGTGTCATGCATTTATCCATCTGATATTTTGTTTACTAGGACTACTTGGTACCACTGTTTTGTTCTGTTCTCATTCATTCGTTCACATTCGCAGATGTTGGTATTCTAAGCCAAACTGCTATTTAGTATTTTTGTTTCCATGCATGAATAACTAGGCTACTAATTTTAGCATCATTCACACCCTCTTACGCCTTAGCACTGCCCATCTCTTTAAGAATTCACATGTGAGGCCATGTGCTAAACAGAGTAAGGTAGTGTAGTAAACATCTAAATATTTCAAGACTAAAAGTGTTGAAAGTATTAGCAAAAAGTAGTACTAAAAATACACTTGATGTAGTCCTTGACCTATATTCTAATCTGACCTAGGTGCAGGTCATGTTTGTCTTCACATTTCCGTCTCTGGTAAACACACACTAAATAGAATCAAAGTTTATTTGTCACATGCACAGGATATAGAAGGTGTAAACGGTACAGGGAAATGGTTACTTGCATAGTGGAGTCTTTTGTCTAGACATGTAGGTAGGTAGTTAGCTAGCTAAACAAGGAACCATAATGCCAACCCATACTACTAGCAATAGAAAATTATTGTCATAGCTAGCCACCATGCATGAATCTGCAGGTATTTAAAGCTAACCAACTAGTTTCAATTTGATCTAGCTATCTAACATTAGGCTATAAATAGCAATGCAAATAGATTTCTAAGATATTAATGAAATTACCATACAGATCAACATTAGCTAACTAGCTAACAGTACGCTTTAACTTGCAATAAAAACAACTTTCTGACAAAAATTAGATGCCATGGTTGCCCTTAGTTTGAAGATGTAATCCAGAGACAGGTGTTGGGCCAGCCTGTCACTCAATCAATGTCATTTTTTGCTATTTTTATATAGGGACAAAAAAATAAAACTGAGGGAGTAAGCACCCTTGTGGAGCCGGGCCTGAGGGCAGAACTGACAGACTTATGTATGGCCACACACACACACACTCCTTTCTACCATTAACACACACTTCCACACTCGTGCCCACACCCTGCACAGTGATTACATATGGGCTTTTTATTAAGCTTGCCTGAGTCCCTGACTAAGGTAATGCAAATGGACAGTAATTCACTCTATTCATTTTAAAGTAGACCCACCTCCCTGCGTGGTAAAGGACAAGCCCCATGGTTAAATCCACAGTGAAGACATTGTTAAATATACAGTGAGACTTTAGGCAGGCCTGTGAGTGCACTGATCCATTGAGAGGAGCATATTACTTCCTATTCAGTCTCTATTGAAGCTGCCCATGCAGAGATGGATAAGAGGCTTGATGGAGCTGGGCTGGGTTGAAATAGTGACTTGTGACATATGCCTAGCTTCTTGAAACGGGTCACGTATTCATTACCAAAAGGGGCCTTGCTGTAGGACACTGTCCATTATGCTGGTACAGCGCAGCAGAGATAGGCTACAGATTTCAAAAGCACTCAATGATCTCGGAGTCTTGGCATTTGAACTTTATGCTGCAGCCGAACACACCATTGGGTGCACACTGCCTGCCCTACAGGACATCTTCAACACCAAGTGTCGCAGGAAGGCTAAGAAGATCATCAGGGACCCAAGCCATGCATGCCCTGTTCTCCCCACTTCAATCACTCAGACACAGGCAGTGCAGGAGCATCGTGGCAAAAACTGAAAGTCTGGCCAATAGTTTCTACCCTCAGACCATCAGGCTGCTGAATAGCCACCACTAGTCAGCTACTGCTCCACCCTCCCCTGCTACTCCCCCTATGGACATGAATCTGAATCAGTTTTTTTTGGTATAGTGTGATTATATAAGCAGAATTCAATATAATTTCAGTGCAAGAATCCCCCTAAAAGTTGACGTCTCGCTGATTAAAAAAATAAAAAAACACACCCACACACAAATTTTCTGGGGATCAAAAAGGGGCTTAGGTGGTGGGCTTGGCAGGGGTCGTGGCAATGGGTGTTGTCGGCCCGGGTACATTTTTGAGAGATTTTTAGTAGTCCCAATCTTAATGGTGTAGAGGTATTTTTGCATTTTTAAGTCAATTTGATGCAATTCTACACATTTCTATGTAGCTCAGATAATTATCTTGTGGTTTTAAAGCTAATTTCCTGCAATTCCTGTGCCAAGTGGAGGATTAGAGGTTAGCTTGGTATAAACAGTGTTATGGAAGAGCAGAAGTCCATTTGCATTAGCATTAGTGTAGGTGATTAGGTTAGCAACAATATTATGACTCAAAGCAGACATGTGTCCCCCATTGAATGCATAAGATTCCTTGCTGACAGCAGGAAAGCCGTGAACAGCTTGTTGACGGATGTCACTATGGTGACCCAAGGCTCTTTGGCACTGGGATCCAGTGGGATCCAGGCCTACAGTGTTCAGATAATCACATGATAGTTAAGAGAAACCAAACGTCTCTTGCATTGATAAGAATGCACATTTCTTGTGTTGTGCATCTATTATTTGCCATGCAATTAACATGCCCATATTGGAATTGATTGAATATGTGACCCGTTTCAAGAAGCTTGGCGTTGAAAAATATAACTTTAGCCATCGGGAATTTTACGACTTTTCTCAAGAACGTTGATGCCCTGAATTTAGCAGGCACTATCGACAGATAAGTTGGGAAAGGTTGTGGTGGGCTACTTTCTGCACACGCCACGGTCAGCGTGAACCGGAGTGACTTGGCACAATGCTGGCCAAAGAAGATGTAGCTACAAACAAAACTAGAGGTCGATCAATTATGATTTTTCAATGCCGATACCGATTTATTGGAGGACCAAACAAAGCCAATACCGATTAATCGGCCGATTGTTTTATTATTATTGTTTTTGTTTGTTGTAATAACATGACAATTACAACAATACTGAATGAACACTTATTTGAACTTAATATAATACATCAATAAAATCAATTTAGCCTCAAGTAAATAATGAAACATGCATACCAGTTCAATTTGGTTTAAATAATGCAAAATAATGTTGGAGAAGAAAGTAAAAGTGCAATATGTGCAATGTAAAAATGCTAACGTTTAAGTTCCTTGCTCAGAACATGAGAACATATGAAAGCTGGTGGTTCCTTTTAACATGAGTCTTCAATATTCCCAGGTAAGAAGTTGTAGGAATGATAGGACTATTTCTCTCTGTACCGTTTGTATATCTTATAGGCACTTTAGTATTGCCAGTAACAGTATAGCTTCCGTCCCTCTCCTCGCTCCTACCTGGGCTCGAACCACCAACACATCGACAACAGCCACCCTTGAAGCATCGTTACCCATCGCTCCACAAAAGCCGTGGCCCTTGCTGAGCAAGGGGAACAACTACTCCAAGTCTGAGCTTAGTGATGTCAACGATTGAAACGCTATAAGCGCGCACCCCGCTAACTAGCTAGCCATTTCACATCGGTTACACCAGCCTAATCTCGGGAGTTGATAGGCTTGAAGTCATAAACAGCTCAATGCTTGAAGCATTGCGAAGAGCTGCTGGCAAACCCACGAAAGTGCTGTTTGAATGAATGCGTACGAGCCTGCTGCTGCCTACCATCGCTCAGTCAGACTGCTCTATCAAATCATAGACTTAACTATAACATAATAACACAGAGAAATACGAGCCTTTGGTCATTAATATGGTCGAATCCAGAAACTATCATTTCGAAAACAAAACGTTTATTCTTTCAGTGAAATACGGAACCGTTCCGTATTTTATCTAACGGGTGGCATCCCTAAGTCTAAATATTCCTGTTACATTGTACAACCTTCAATGTTATGTCATAATTATGTACAATTCTGGCAAATTAATTACTGTCTTTGTTAGGAATAAATGGACATTACACAGTTCGCAACGAGCCAGGCGGCCCAAACTGCTGTATATACCCTGACTGCTTGCACGGAACGCAAGAGAAGTGACACAATTATAAGAAATTCATGTTAGCAGGCAATATTAACTAAATATGCAGGTTTAAAAATATATACTTCTGTATTGATTTTAAAGAAAGGCATTGATATTTATGGTTAGGTTTGGTGCAACGACAGTGCTAAATCATCACAAGTAGGCTGTGATTTGATGAGAAATTAACAGACACCGCATCGATTATATGCAACGCAGGACACGCTAGATAAACTAGTAATATCATCAACCATGTGTAGTTAACTAGTGATTATGTGAAGATTGATTGTTTTTTGTAAGTTTAATGCTAGCTAGCAACTTACCTTGGCTTCTTGCTGCCCTCGCGTAACAGGTAGTCAGCCTGCCACGCAGGCTCCTCGTGAAGTGCAATGTAAGGCAGGTGGTTAGAGTGTTGGACTAGTAACCGGAAGGTTACAAAAGCGAATCCCCGAGCTGACAAGGTAAAAATCTGTCATTCTGCCCCTGAACAAGGCAGTTAACCCACCGTTCCTAGGCCGTCATTGAAAATATGAATGTGTTCTTAACTGACTTGCCTAGTTAAATAAATGTGTAAAAAAAAATTGGGCCAAATCAGTGTCCAAAAATACCAATTTACCATTGTTATGAAAACTTGAAATCGGCCATTCCAATTAATCGGTCGACCTCTAAAACAAAATGGTTAAAGGGTTCCAGTCTGCCGTGATTCGTTCATCCATGTATACTGGTAAGAGTCTAGCTACATTTTCAGATGTTATACGTTTATCATTTTGTGAAAATCGTTTTCATTGCAAGTTAAAGCGTACTGTTAGCTAGCTAGCGAGCGTTAGCTAGCTAACATTGAACCTAGTTGGTTAGCTTTAGATACCTGCAGATTCATACTACAGCTATGACAATATTTGTATTGGTAGTAGTATGAGTTGGGATTATGCCGGTTCATTGTTTCACTTTGCCAGATGATTACGACGATTACGACCCATGAAGTTCACTTTGTTTGTGATATTCCTACTATGCAAGTAACCGTTTCACTGAACCATTTACACCTTCTGTATCCTGTGCATGTGACACCTAAACATCAATTTGATTTGATATAGTGTGTGTTTACCAGAGATGATAATGTGACATGCACCAAAGTCGTATTAGGATATAGGCCAAGGACTAGAAAAAGTATATTTTTAGTAAAGTTTTTCCTTATTGTAGGCTACTACTTTTACCACTTTTAGTCTTGAAATCTTTGGTTGTTTACTACACTACTCACTCTGTTTAGCACATGGCCTCTCATGTGAATCCTTGAAGAGGTGGGTGGGGCTAAGGCTTAAGCGGGTGTGAACGATGCTGAATGGGTGTAGACAAAGAAGAGCTCTCCAGTAGGTATACCAAAATATTCAAGGCAAATTTTCTCAATAGTGGGGTCACGACTTTCAAAGCAGAATTACTTTCCCATTGTTCCTCAACTGCAGTGTATGATATACACTTTTCTAGCTTTGAGTCTCTACTTTAAACTAAAGTAAAAAACACCATTTAAAATCTTGCTGCATTGTACCGAATTTAGGTGGTGGGTCACATATGGCCCTTAGCCTAGATTTCAGGTGAATTTGTTAAGATTTTTTTTAATTTAACCTTTATTGAACTAGGCAAGTCAGATAAGAAAAAAATCTTATTTACAATGACGGCCTACCCCGGCCAAACCCGGACGACATTGGGCCAATTGTGCACCGCCCTATGGGACTCCCAATCATGGCCGGATGTGATGCAGCCTGGAATCGAACCAGGGACTGTAGTGACACCTCTTGCACTGAGATGAAGTGCCTTAGATCGCTGCGCAACTCGGGAGCCCAACATCCTCAAACACACAGCCTTTATAAGGGGCCTTCATCCACACTGTGTGCAGTTGAAGTCGGAAGTTTACATACACCTTAGCAAAATACATTTAAATTCCCTGTCTTAGGTCAGTTAGGATCACCACTATTTTAAGAATGTGAAATGCTTTGTGAGGGCTTTGAGGGCTTTGTGATGGCCACTCCAATACCTTGACTTTGTTATCCTTAAGCCATTTTGCCACAACTTTGGAAGTATGCTTGCGTTCATTGCCCATTTGCAAGACCCATTTGCGCCCAAGCTTTAACTTGACTGACTGTCTTGAGATGTTGCTTCAATATATCCACATCATTTCCCATCCTCATGATGCCATCTGTTTTTTAAAGTGCACCAGTCCTTCCTGCAGTGAAGCACCCCCACAACATGATGCTGCCACACCTGTGCTTCACGGTCGGGATGGTGTTCTTCGGCTTGCAAGCCTCCCCCTTTTTCCTCTAAATATAACAATGGTCATTATGGCCAAACAGTTCTATATTTGATTCATCAGACCAGAGGACATTTCTCCAAAAAAGTACGATCTTTGTCCCCATGTGCATTAGCAAACCATAGTCTGGCTTTTTTATGACGGTTTTGGAGCAGTGGATTCTTCCTTGCGGACCGGCCTTCCAGGTTATGTCAATACAGGACTTGTTTTACTGTGGATATAGATACTTTTGTACCTGTTTCCTCCAGCATCTCCACAAGGTCCTTTGATGTTGTTCTGGGATTGATTTGCACTTTTTGCACCAATGTATGTTCATCTCTATGAGACAGAATGTGTCTCCTTCCTGAGCGATATGATGGCTGTCTTGTCCCATGGTGTTTATACTTGCTCCCACGGATGAACCAGACTTGTGTAGGTCTACAATGTTTTTTTCTGAAGTCTTGGCTGATTTCCCCTTCATGTCAAGCAAAGAGGCACTGCGTTTGAAGGTAGGCCTTGAAATACATCCACAGGTACACCTCCAATTGACTCAAATGATGTCATCAGAAGCTTCTAAAGCCATGACATCATTTTCTGGAATTTTCCAAGCTGTTTAAAGGCACAGTCAACTAAGTGTATGTAAACTTCTGACCCACTGGAATTGTGATACAGTGAATTATAAGTGAAATAATCTGTCTGTAAACAATTGTTGGAAAAATGACTTGTGTTATGCACAAAGTAGATGTCCTAACCGACTTTCCAAAACAATATTTTGTTAACAAGAAATTTGTGGAGTGGTTGAAAAACGAGTTTTAATGACTCCAACCTAAGTGTATGTAAACATCTGACTTCAACTGTATGTGTCAAGCACAGCCTCTCTGTTAGTTGTTTTCTGATGGGATAGGGGAGAATTCTGCTGAGAGGGTAGTTTTAGCACGCACAATTACCCAAAGACACTAGTGCAGTGTTCTCACATTTAGCTCCTGAAATCTGTATCCCTCATGTCAAGTCCATGAAAACATGGTCTCTTGCAGCTCTATGTGTGCAGCGACAAGAAAAATGCTCCTTCCATCATGTTCACACATCCCTCTCAGGAACATATTCGGAAATTAAAGGTCCGATGTAGCCATTTTTATGTTTTTTGCTTCCATCCAGCCACAAGGATTAGTGAGGTCGATTAGGCTGTTAGGCGATTAGGCTCGCAGTTGACATTCCAATTCATCCCAAAGGTGTTTGATGGGGTTGAGGTCAGGGCTCTGTGCAAGCCAGTCAAGTTCTTCAATACCGATCTCGACAAACCACTTCTGTATGGACCTCGCTTTGTGCACGGGGGGCATTATCATGCTCAAAAAGGAAAGGGCCTTCCGCAAACTGTTGCCAAAAGTTGGAAGCACAGAATCGTCTAGAATGTCATTGTATGCTGTAGTGTTGATATTTCCCTTCCCTGGAACTAAGATCTCCCTTCACTGGAACCTAGCCCGAACCATGAAACAGCCCCAGACCATTATTCCCCCTCCCCCAAACTTTACAGTTGGCACTATGCATTGGGGCAGGTAGCATTCTCCTGGCATCTGCCCCACCCAGAGTCGTCCATCTGACTGTCAGATGGTGAAACGTGCTTCATCACTCCAGAGAACACGTTTCCACCGCTCCAGAGTCCAATGGTGGTGAGCTTTACACCACTCCAGCCGACGCTTGGCATTGCGCATGGCGATCTTAGGCTTGTTTGCGGCTGCTCAGCCATGGAAACCCATTTCATGCAGCCCCCGAAAACAGTTTTTGTGCTGACGTTGCTTCAAGAGGCAGTTTGGAACTCGGTAGTGAGTGTTGCAACCGAGGACAGACAATTTATTCGTGCTGCGCACTTCAGCACTTGGCAGTCCCGTTTTGTGAGCTTGTGTGGCCTACCACTTTGCGACTGAACCGTTGTTGCTCCTAGACGTTTCCACTTCACAATAACATAACTTACAGTTCTAGCAGGGCAGAAGTTTGATAAACCGACTTGTTGGAAAGGGGGCATCCTATGACGGTGCCACATTGAAAGTCACTGAGCTCTTCAGTAAGGCCATTCTACAGCCAATGTTTGTCTATGGAGATTACATGGCTGTGTGCTCGATTTTATACACCTGTCAGCAAGGGGTCTGGCAGAAGTAGCCGAATCCACTAATTTGAAGGGGTGTCCACATACTTTTGTATAATATAGTGTATATATAAAACATGAAAATCAAGTTTTGGACTGCACTTGGCCTTTAACATTGATTGAACGTTTTTCCAATTCCCATCATAATGCTTGAGACAGTCTGACAGTTGGCTACGTGATTTAGCTTAGCAGCTAGCTTAGGAAGCCAGTGAAGAAATCCCCCTCCCTCTACTTTCAGTTTCAATGAAGAAGACACAATCATTACTGTCTGTCTAGCCAGGCTGAACTGAATGCTAGGCTAATGCAGACAGACAGCAGCACTTTTTCAGGTCACTAACCTCAACGCTTCATTACAGATAACGGCACACACTGTCTGATTGCTTTTTGCCGACATGATCGGAATTTGGAATTTTTATAATTTTTGTAAATTCTCCGGAACTTACAGAAGTATTTTACAATAACATCACAGGACTAGTTAGGAGGGAGGGAAATGACAGGGCTGTGTCCTGATATTGTAATGTGTTTTTACTCACTTGTCTGCTGAGTGAAAAAACTTTGTCTTTATACTCAAGTGCATCATAGTGCATTATAGTTCAGTGGAGGTAAAGAAAGGAAAGGAGGCTTTTTAGGAAGGGACAGGGATTACTTCAAGGGTAAATCCAGTTGAATTCAGTCACTTTTTGCCCATGGAAGAAGTGAATTCATGTTTGCCTGTGGAAGAAGTGAATTCATGTTTGCCTGTGGAAGAAGTGGTCAGAAAGTGACTTTTTGGACCTGAATGTCAAAACATTTAGTTGATAAAGATGCTAAGAATTGACCCATTTTGCATACTCCACCATACCATGAGACATCCATGTCTTCATCACTGGAAAATATAACGGTTGAGGTTTATGTCATTTAGAAGCTAGAGGTCTTCACAGGTTCAACAAGTTGGATAATAGTAATGGCCATACCACACCAAACCATCACAAAAGTTTCTTAAAGCCATTCCAAATTCACGTAGAAATGTGAGTTATAGATCTGTCATTGTCATTGAAAGCAAGTCTAAGAAGTGGTAGATCTGGTTTGTGTGCGCTATTTCTGTGCTTCCTGTAATTAAGTTTTGTTTTTGCATCTTTTTACTTTTTGGTTTTGTATAATAGCTTCAAACAGCTGAAAATACAATATTTTTGGTTGTCGAAAAGATCTTTCACAGTGGTTTAGATGGTACAATTATTTTGTCACAAACTGTAATTAGACACTATTATTTGCAACCAGGAAATGGCGGAGCTATTTCTGAATATTGCACCTTTACTTTATTAGGGTTATATCAAAGTAAGTCAAGTCATTATTTTTAGGGAAAAAATCGAATAGGTTATTATATTGAGGCATTACATTACGTTTTTCATCTTGCCCTCTTTGGTTTTTCCTTTTCATGGTTTGAGTGTGAGTAGCTCTAAAGTACGCCTACATGTAATTCTATTCTGTTGAGGCAAATCAAGAACAGTTGGAAGTTAATTTTGCCAAAGAAAATGGCTCAACAGAATGAAACAAAACACATTATTTAAAGAACTGGTTTAAACCTTCACCGCAGCAATTTCCAACATAGGTGAGCGTTCTACCGTAGGCCTACCCAACAAATGACAGTAATAGGTTAATGTTATTTATTTTACAACAGGCCTGCTTTTAACCTATTTTATACTAAATACAGAGCACAATATTAAAAAGACAGTTCAAACTTAATTTAGCCAACAAAAATGTCTCAACAAAACAGATCCTGCTTATTGTTTGAGAATTAAAACATGTTTTATAAGCACCACGCAACCACACGTTGGATGAACAATTTCAGAAATTCAGCTGTTTTTCATCTTTCCTATGCAGTAATAAAGGTTTTACACTATTTTTTGTTGGAACAGCCTCTTTGGTATTGCTTATAATTTATTTTGTGTTTACACTCTTCCAAATTGTCTGAAATTATAACCCTCCTTTTTCTTGATCTTCCTGTTGTTGTTGTTATTATTATGATCATCAGTATCATCAGGGCTTTCACGGAGTTGTCGCGAGATTGCTCGGGGAGGTGTGTAGGGGTTTCCGTTGGTGCTACCACGGTGGAAAGTCCAGACCAGGTCTCCACCGTGCTCACCCCCCCAGAATATGCCGATTTGGCTCTCGCCTTCTGTAAAAAGAAGGTGACTCAATTACCACCCCATCGACGGGGGGATTGTGCGATAAATCTCCTGGTAGATGCGGCACTTCCCAGGAGTCATGTGGATCCCCTGTCGCAAGCGGAGACGGCGGCTATGGAGACATGTCTCTGCATCAGGGGCACTTTCGGTCCCCCACTTCACCCGCCTCCTTGAGGTTATTTTTTGTGAAGAAGGAGGGAGGTCTGCACCCGTGCATGTTCGAGGTCTCAATCAAATCACGGTCAGGTACAGTTACCCGCTACCTCTCATCGCCACGGCGATTGAGTCAATGCACGGGGCGCACTTCTTCACTTAACTGGATCTCAGGAGCGCGTTCAACCTGGTGCGTATCCTGAAGGAGACGAGTGGAAAACGGCGTTAAGTACCACCTCAAGGCATTATGAGTACCTCGCCATGCCGTACGAGTTGATGAATGCTCCATCAGTCTTCCAATCATTTGTGAACAAGATCTTCAGGGACCTACACGGGCAGGGTGTAGTGGTGTATGTCGATGACGTTCTGATATACTCTGCTACACGCTCCGAGCATGTGTCCGAGCATGCGCAGGGTACTTGGACGACTGTTGGAGCATGACCTGTACGTCAAGGCTGAGAAATGCCTGTTCTTTCAGCAGGCCGTCTCCTTCCTAGGGTAATGCATTTCCACATCAGTGGTGGAGATGGAGAGTGACCGCATTTCAGCCGTGCGTAATTGGCCGACTCCCACCACGGTAAAGGAGGTGCAGCGGTTTTTAGGGTTTGCCCATTACTACCGGGTAATCTCCGGGGTTTTGGCCAGGTGGCTGCTCCGATTACCTCACTGCTGAAGGGGGGTCATGTACATCTGCAGTGGTCGGCTGAGGCGGACAGGTCTTTTGGGCAACTAAGAGCTCTGTTTACCTCGGCTCCCGTGCTGGACCATCCGGATCCCTCTTTGGCGTTCATAGTGGAGGTGGATGCGTCCGAGGCTGGGATAGGAGCTGTGCTCTCTCAGCACTCAGGCACGCTACCGAAGCTCCGCCCTGTGCTTTCTTCTCAAAGAAGCTCAGCCCGGCGGAGCGGAACTATGGTGTGGGAGACCTGGAGCTGTTGGCTGTGGTTAAAGCTTTGAAGGCGTGGAGACATTGGCTTGAGGGGGCTAAACGCCCTTTTCTCATCTGGACTGACCACCGCAACCTGGAGTACATCCGGGCAGCAAGGAGACTGAACTCTCGTCAGGCAAGGTGGGCCATGTTCTTTACCCATTTTGTGTTTACCCTTTCCTACAGACCAGGTTCCCAGAATATGAAGGCAGACGCACTGTCCCGGCTGTATGACACAGAGGAGCGGCCCATGGATCAGACACCCATACTCCCGGCCTCCTGTCTGGTAGCGCCAGTCGTGTGTGAGCTGGACGCCGACTTTGAGCAGGCGATGCGTACAGAGCCCGCTCCCCTCCCGTGTCCCGTCGGGCGTCTGTACGTTCCGTCTGCTATCCGTGACCAGTTGATTTATTGGGCCCACACGTCACCCTCCTCTGGTCATCCGGGGATCGGTCGGACGGTGCTCTCTGACTGGGAAGTACTGGTGGCCCACCTTGGCAAAGGACGTGAGGACTCTTTATATTTCCTGCTTGGTTGCCTAGGAGCAAGGCTGCCCAGAGGTAAGTTACAACCCTTACTTGTTCCACAACGGCCGTGGTCGCAGCTGTTGGTAGATTTCCTGAACGACCTTCATCCCTCACAGGGTAACACCGCGATCCTGGTCGTTGTGGATTGTTTTTCTAAGTCCTGTCGTCTCCTCCCTCTGCCTGGTCTCCCTACGGCTCTACAGACTGCGGAGGCCTTGTTTACACACGTCTTCCGGCACTACGTGGTGCCTGAGGATATAATGTCTGATCTGGGTCCCCTGTTCACGTCGAGGGTATGGAAGGCGTTCATGGAACGTCTGGGGGTCTCGATCAGCCTTACCTCGTGTTTTCACCCCGAGAGTAACGGGCAGGCAGAGAGAGTAAACCAGGATGTGGATAGGTTTCTGAGGTCCTATTGGAAGGACCGGCTGGGGGAGTGGGCAGGGTTTGTACTGTCACAAGTCGGCTCCTCTCCTTGTTCGGGCGGCGTCACCGGCTTTCTAGCCATCGCCACTCCATTTTCCATTTGTTTTGTCTTGTTCCATTCACACCTGATTTTCATTCCCTAATCACACTGCATGTATTTATTCTTCTGTTCCCCTCCATGTCTTTGTGTGAAATTGTTTTTGTTACATGTTCGTGTGTACCCGCCAGGCTGGGTTTTCCCCGTTATTCCGTTGCTTTTCACAAGGGATGTTTATTGTACAACATTTGCTAAATTTGTGACTGTTTCGCATATAGCACTTTTACCTTTGGCTGGAGGTTTTGACGCAGTAGCGTCTGTCTGTTTTATTTGCCTCTGCCTTAATAAAGTGTGCGACCTGTTCACAACTCTCTGCTCTCCTGCACCTGACTTCTCCACTAGTAGCGCACACCTTGACAGTACTCTTTCTCCTCTAACTATTGTTTTACTTTAATGAAAAATGTCTCCATGTTTGCAATCAGCAGTAGCCTAGGCTCCTTTCACTCGCTCTTTGTTGCGCCTCTGCACCAGGTGCACTTTTAGATTTTTTTAGATAATTCACTTTAAAAGTTACATTTGTTTTTATTTAACACAATTTTTTCCCTTCAGAAATGTGAAAATGGTTTCACAACCCTGCTTGTAAGCTTTTAAATGATATCAATCTCAACTGTTTATCTTTTCCGGTGATGAAGACTCATGGTCTGCAAAATTGGGAGCGGGGAAGAAAGTACCCAATTGTCATACTTGAGTAAAAGTGAAGATGCTTTAATAGAAAATGACTCAAGTTAAAGTTACTCCGTAAAATACTGCTTGAGTAAAAGTTCAAAAGTATTTGGTTAAAAATATACTTAAGTATCAAAAGTAAAATGACAAGTATAAATCATTTCAAAGCAAAACAGACGGCCACATTTTCAACTTGTTTATTTATTTACGGATAGCCAGGGGCACGCTCCAACTCTGAGACATAATTTACAAACGAAGCATGTGTTTAATGAGTCCGCCAAATCAGAGGCAGTAGGGATGACCAGGGATGTTCTCTTGCTTGGTAAGTGTGTGAATAAGACAATTTTCCTGTCCTGCTAAGCATTCAAAATGTAATGAGTACTTTTGGGTATCAGGGAAGATGTATGGAGTAGAAAGTACTTAATTTTCTTTACGAATGTAGTGAAGTAAAAGTTGTCAAAAAATGAATAGTAAAATACAGATACCCCAAAATCCTTTTAAGTAGTACTTCAAAGTATTTTTATTGAAGTACTTTACACCACTGAAATAGATCACCTTTATATCTTGAATGTTTTATCATTCAGGTCCAAAATTTCACTTTCTGAGCACTTATACAAAGGGCAAATATGTATGGTAGGTTCCATTCAAATCAAAAGGGATGCTGTCATAGTGATTGAATTCAAATAGATGTACCCTCAAGGAAGGGATGAAGGATGGGCCATTGTCACAGATTCAGACCAGTGAAGCATGGAAGACGGTGGCAGGCAGAAACAGGCCAGTGCTCTTTTGTCTCTGTGTGTCTGTGGGTGTGTGGTCCAGAGACTGCATGCCCAGCAGGTCCTGTTGTCTGACGAGATGATTCATTTATTCAAGAATTATTAATTCATTATCTTCCAGCTGCTCTAACAGTGTGTCATACGTGCATAATCTACAAGCAGATCACCCACATACCAGGAGTAAAATGTGGGGAATGAAAACATACACATTACACACATTGCCTCCCAGAAACACACACCTACACACTCGTGCCCACCACCTAAGGTAATGCCAATGCACAGACAGACAGACAAACAGACAGACACACACTGTGTCACTAAGGACCACCTCCCAACTCCTTGCATACTATCTATCCCATGCCTGCTGTCCTCCCCTGGCTTAAACATTGAGATCATTCCCTGCTCTCGTGTCCGGCCTCATCGTCCCTCAAAGGCAACTCAGACTTTGACGCCTCGTCCATATGGACAAAATTACATAATCATTTGGGGACCAAAATTGCACTTTATCCTGAGTGATTCTGGTGGTGTCTGACTCGGAGTAAAATTGGGCAAGACATCCATCTGTCCAAGCTGCTTTCTTCCATCCCTCTCTGTTTATTTTCTTTCTTCCATTTCCGGTGGGCCTTTTGAATCTCAAGTCATCTCCTCCCTCCCTGCCAAAACACACAGTAACCTGGGTTACCACCCTGGCTGCATACACACACACCCTAACTAACCTCGAGGAGCCATTTCCAAGGAAACCACCACTTTTCAGGATTGGAGCTATAATTCCCCTGCAAAAACACAAAAACACCAAATCACCATCCCTACAACCCACACAGATTTTGGAGGACATTTAGACCACTCCTTATAAATCCACATGGAATAAAGAACGTTTAAGTGCATTCCCAATTCAACTTTATTTTTTGTTCCCTGATATCTGCGTAATCTGATTGAGTTTACTCACATTCACAACGATCCTAGACATTCATTGTGTAGCCTACATCATGAGTTGCCTGTGTTATTGTCATTGATTGGCCATCTTGGAAAAACAACCGGCTGGCGGCCACCCGGCTCGAAAGCCCAGTGTTGGAGTGAGCTGCAGGAGTCAGTAAGAAGGCAGTGAAATAAAAGTTTTGCAAGTTCAGTTGTTTTTTGAGTCATCATTGTCGTGCGTGTCAGTAAAGGCTTCCGAGGGCAACAAAAAACATGTGGCTCCAATCAGAGAGCTATTTGTTTATGCGGAGAGAGAAGAGGAAAGTGAAAATATGTGCTGTGTTTGAGAGAGGCTTCCCAGTTCCCACACTAGTGATGGTGGCTTTCAGATGCTGAGAAGAAATAAAACAAGTCCATCTGCATAGCCTCAGCTCTGTTTAGTTACTTCAAAATCTAAAGTGATAAGCTAAAGGTGTTTTAAAATAGGGTATGCGTGTGTCGTGACGTGACTATCATTAATTATTTCATCAAATCAATTAACTAGGTTGCATTATTACGTGGTTACATTAATCATGTAACAATTAACTCATTAGTAACTTGGGGCACCACAGAAAAACGTATTTAAAGAGTTACTTTACTATCTTCCGATTTAAACTCTTAAGATATATTCATATCTATAGGTAACAGTCACTTATTAATGTATTATTACCTCATCAGTCTCATTCTGAATGTCGTTGACCTCATAAACCTGCACAAACTGTAGCCTTAGTAATGATTCAGCGATACACAAATTGGCTTAATAATTTATTTACTAACTAAATAATCACACAGCAATACATAAACACACACACATTATAGATGGTTGATTACTAACATAATGCAATGAAACACAGTCCCTAGTGGACTAACCCGATAGGGCTTGTTACACAATAGAAAGGGGGTGTGGAAAGATAAGGAGCGGGAGCGAGGAAGAGAGTGGTCTTATCGTACATACAGTTGAAAAATACGCTCACCGTAAATATGGATATTTAGCACCCTAACAACTGCTCATTCAGATGTCTTTCTCTGTCGTCTCTCTGTTGAACTCGATTGTTCAGTGTGATGGTTCAATGTAAGTCTCTGGTGGTCCACCAGAGGTCACAATGTTCTTTGTAGTTGTAGGCTTCTTTTGTTCGGGAGTGTTCATTAGAATGGTTCCATCAGAGGTGTATCACACGGTGGTGATAGGGAACAGTTCTTCTTTCCTGTCTGGGTCAATTGTTCTAGACTACTCTACATTACATTAGCTGCAGACTGACAATGTTTGGTATAGTCTTTGCCTTCAGAGGGTCTTACCATTTCCTGGTCTTGTAGTTTTAACCATTTCCAGCCATATAGCCACCGCTCCACGCTGTCTGGTCTGTAGAGATTTAACCATTGGTAACGTATTCAGCTCGCACTGCACGTAGACTGGTCTCAGTGGCTGATTATTCAGGGTACAGCTAGAACCACTTTACACACCAGCAGCAACCCGGCATGTGTTGGTTTAATGTAAATTCTTCAGCGCCGACACAATGTCTGTGCTCACATGGGCGTGGTTACTGACTGGATAAAACTTTATCACAACAATGATCTAATTTAGAAGGCTAAAATCACATTGTTATCACAAAAGTATTCTTATACTTAATACTTTATTTTATACAACATTTAGATGCAAACCTGACAACTCAGATGTGTACACTTTCAGAGTTACAGTTATCTTCTTATACCATCCTTAAAACCTCTTTGGGCTGCAATCCCGTTAACGAGATGACATGACAACAGCCAGTGAAAGTGCAGGGCGCCAAATTCAAAACAACAGAAATTTCATAATTAAAATTCCTCAAACATACATGTATCTTATACCGTTTTAAAGGTAGTCTTGTTGTTAATCCCAGCACAGTGTCCAATTTTAAATAGGCTTTACGGCGAAAGCACCACAAACGATTATGTTAGGTCACCACTAAGCCACAGAAAATCACAGCCATTTTCCCAGCCAAAGTGAGGAGTCACAAAAAGCACAAATAGAGAACATGAATCAGTAACCTTTGATGATCTTCATCAGATGACACTCATAGGACTTCATGTTACACAATACATGTATGTTTTGTTTGATAAAGTTCATATTTATGTAAAGAAATCAGAGTTTACATTGGTGCATTACATTCACTAGTTCCAAAAACATCCAGTGATTTTGCATAGCCACATCGATTCAACAGAAATACTCATCATAAATGTAGATAATACAGGTTTTACACATGGATTTATAGATATACCTGTCCTTAATGGAACCGCTGTGTCAGATTTCCCAAAAACTTTACGGAAAAAGCAAACCATGCAATAATCTGAGACGGCGCTCAGAACAATCAAATCAAATTAGCCGTCATGTTGTAGTCAACATAAACCATAAATTACATTCTAAATATTCCCTTACCTTTGATGATCTTCATCAGAATGCACTCCCAGGAATCCCAGGTCCACAATAAATGCTTGATTTGTTCGATAATGTCCATTATTTATGTCCAATTAGCTACTTTTGTTAGCGCGTTTGGTATACATATCCAAACACTCGTTCTGGTCAGCGTTACGTTGGACAAAAACTTCAAAAAGTTATATTACAGGTCGAAGAAACATTTCAAACTAAGTACAGAATCAATCATTAGGATGTTTTTATCATTAATCTTCAATAAAGTTCCGGAGTATTCCTTTGTGTCTTGAGGAGCCATAGAACGCAGGTCGCTATCATGTGAAATGCGCGTGACCAGGAAATGGCTGACTGCCAGACACCTGATTCATTCTGCTGTCATTCAGTCCCACAACACAGTAGAAGCCTCATTCAAATTTCTATAGATGGTTGACATCTTCATTAATATCTCAAGGGGATTTTAATGGGAACTGTGTTGAATACATACCAACCTCAGTTTTGTCACTTCCTGTTTTGATTTCCCCTCAGGTTTTTGCCTGCCATATGGGTTATGTTATACTCACAGACATCATTCAAACAGTTTTAGAAACTTCAGAGTGTTTTCTATCCAATACCAATAATAATATGCATATATTAGCAATTGAGACTGAGGAGCAGGCCGTTTACTTTGGGCACCTTATTCATCCAAGCTACTCAATACTGCCCGCCAGCCATAAGAAGTTAATGACATCACAAAATTTTATGACATGATTATTGTTTGGATCCCCACCAACTATTCCAAACGTTTGGACATTGGAACATTAGTTTTGAAATCCAATCTTTTGATGTTGACGGCACAGTCTCTGTGATACTCAGACATTCCATTCTCAATACTGCAGAGCCAAAGGCAGCGTTTCTGCAAGGTATTTACGATCTGGTTGTTAAGTCATAAAACCGGACCAATTCCCCCAGGAGAGAGAGAGAGTTTGGCTATCTGTCAGCCATTGGCCTGGTTGATCCGGCACCTTTGATCCTCACCCAGGAAAGAGAGTCATGACACGTGCCTTCACGTACGCAAGTTTGTGTGTGCTCGTGTGTGTCCGCGTGCATGCGTGCGTGTGTGTGTGTATTGTATTGGTGTAGACAAAGCCACCGCCTAAGCAGGTTTGACAGAATCCTGTCCTGAAGGTAGTTGTCCCTAACCCCTGACTGGCTGCACAGTGGCAGCCTGTCTGCAACTGCCTCCAGGGAAGGAAGTGCTAGCAGTTTATCCACAGCAACACATCACACTAGCTGCTGTATCCTAGGCCTGGTTCTTACACTGGCAGCCAGATAACCAGTAGTGGATTGTTATAATGGATGGCATTTATACAAAGACTCAATGAGGTTTACATAACATTATATACCTTGCTTCTACACCTGCATTGCTTGCTGTTTGGGGTTTTAGGCTGGGTTCCTGTACAGCATTTTGTGACATCAGCTGATGTAAGAAGGGCTTTATAAATAAATGTGATTGACATCTATAGGCTTCGGTAGATACAGTGAGGGAAAAAAGTATTTGATCCCCTGCTGATTTTGTACGTTTGCCCACTGACAAAGAAATTATCGGTCTATACTTTTGGTTTATTTTAACAGGTTTATTTGAACAGTGAGAGACGGAATAACAACAAAAAAATCCAGAAAAACCCATGTAAAAAATGTTATGAATTAATTTGCATTTTAATGAGGGAAATACGTATTTGACCCCCTCTCAATCAGAAAGATTTCTGGCTCCCACACTCTTAAAGGGAGTGCTCCTAATCTCAGTTTGTTACCTGTATAAAAGACACCTGTCCACAGAAGCAATCAATCAATCAGATTCCAAACTCTCCACCATGGCCAAGACCAAAGAGCTCTCCAAGGATGTCAGGGACAAGATTGTAGACCTACACAAGGCTGGAATGGGCTACAAGACCATCGTCAAGCAGCTTGGTGAGAAGGTGACAACAGTCGGTGCGATTATTCGCAAATTGAAGAGAAACAAAAGAACTGTCAATCTCCCTCTGCCTGCGGCTCAATGCAAGATCTCACCTCGTGGAGTTGCAATGATCATGAGAACGGTGAGGAATCAGCCCAGAACTACACTTGGGGATCTTGTCAATGATCTCAATGCAGCTGGGACCATAGTCACCAAGAAAACAATTGGTAACACACTACGCCGTGAAGGACTGAAATCCTGCAGGGCCCGCAAGGTCCCCCTGCTCAAGAAAGCACATATACATGCCCGTCTGAAGTTCGCCAATGAGCATCTGAATGATTCAGAGGACAACTGGGTGAAAGTGTTGTGGTCAGATGAGACCAAAATGGAGCTCTTTGGCATCAACTCAACTCGCCGTGTTTGGAGGAGGAGGAATGCTGCCTATGACCCCAAGAACACCATCCCCACTGTTAAACATGGAGGTGGAAACATTATGCTTTGAGGGTGTTTTTCTGCTAAGGGGACAGGACAACTTCACCGCATCAAAGGGACGATGGACGGGGCCATGTACCGGCAAATATTGGGTGAGAACCTCCTTCCCTCAGCCAGGGCATTGAAAATGGGTCGTGGATGGGTATTCCAGCATGACATTGACCCAAAACACACGGCCAAGGCATCAAAGGAGTGGCTCAAGAAGAAGCACATTAAGGTCCTGGAGTGGCCTAGCCAGTCTCCAGACCTTAATCCCATAGAAAATCTGTGGAGGGAGCTGAAGGTTTGAGTTGCCAAACGTCAGCCTCGAAACCTTAATGACTTGGAGAACATCTGCAAAGAGGAGTGGGACAAAATCCCTCTGAGATATGTGCAAACCTGGTGGCCAACTACAAGAAACGTCTGATCTCTGTGATTACCAACAAGGGTTTTGCCACCATGTACTAAGTCATGTTTTGCATAGGGGTCAAATACTTATTTCCCTCCATTAAAATGCAAATCCATTTATAACATTTTTGACATGCGTTTTTCCGGATTCTTGTGTTGTTATTCTGTCTCTCACTGTTCAAATAAACCTACCATTAAAATTATAGACTGATAATTTCTTTGTCAGTGGGCAAACGTACAAAATCAGCAGGGGATCAAGTACTTTTTTCCCTCACTGTACATACATGGACTCATCCCTAATCTCCATATGAATATTGTCTCCCATATCTCTCTCTCTCTCAACAGGGCTGTAGTTTAAGGAGCTCTCCTACCAATATGTCATCATCACACCAAGAGAAGATACTCAATGTGCTCCTATACACACACACACACACACACACACATACACACACACACACACACACACACATCTGTGTTAGCAGTAGGCTGGGACAAGCCAAAACCCCCTCCAATTATCAGGCAATAATCTCCTTTCCTCTTCCCTCCTCTCATCTCTTCTCCCCATCCTATCTTCCTGTCCCCTGTACGTCTGCCAATAACCTCTTTAGCAACCTCATAAAAGTTCCTTGTCTGTCAGAAGCTATTACTCCATTACAGCTCATATTAAACCTCATATTGCCTGGTAATTACTACTACCACAGACCTTTGTGCGTGTATGAGGCATGAGGCCCATAGATCCTCTTACTCAGTTCTATATACTTCATCCAGTATTTGTAAAGTCTCTAGCTGTGTTCAAATACCCATACTAACATACTACATACTTAATGAGTTTAAACTATGTACTAGTAGTTAATTCTAGTATAATGTAAACGAACGGTATCCTTTCAGTTGAGTGTACTAGCGCTTCGCCTGTCTACCGGAAGTTGATGCTGTTGCTATGCAACGTCTTGCTTGCATAACAAATTACTAGCCAAGTATCTTACGACTATACCGCTAAGCTAAGAATGATGTGAATAAATCAAGTTAATATACTGGCAAATTACTAGCCAAGTATCTTACGACTATACCGCTAAGCTAAGAATGATGTGAATAAATCAAGTTAATATACTGGCAAATTACTAGCCAAGTATCTTACGACTATACCGCTAAGCTAAGAATGATGTGAATAAATCAAGTTAATATACTGGCAAATTACTAGCCAAGTATCTTACGACTATACCGCTAAGCTAAGAATGATGTGAATAAATCAAGTTAATATACTGGCAAATTACTAGCCAAGTATCTTACGACTATACCGCTAAGCTAAGAATGATGTGAATAAATCAAGTTAATATACTGGCAAATTACTAGCCAAGTATCTTACGACTATACCGCTAAGCTAAGAATGATGTGAATAAATCAAGTTAATATACTGGCAAATTACTAGCCAAGTATCTTACGACTATACCGCTAAGCTAAGAATGATGTGAATAAATCAAGTTAATATACTGGCAAATTACTAGCCAAGTATCTTACGACTATACCGCTAAGCTAAGAATGATGTGAATAAATCAAGTTAATATACTGGCAAATTACTAGCCAAGTATCTTACGACTATACCGCTAAGCTAAGAATGATGTGAATAAATCAAGTTAATATACTGGCAAGTTACTAGCCAAGTATCTTACGACTATACCGCTAAGCTAAGAATGATGTGAATAAATCAAGTTAATATACTGGCAAATTACTAGCCAAGTATCTTACGACTATACCGCTAAGCTAAGAATGATGTGAATAAATCAAGTTAATATACTGGCAAGTTTGATGTATTAGTAGCCAACTAACGTTCGGTATCTAGCTAACATACCGGTACATATGTAACAGTGTTGCTTCCGTCCAGCTCCTCACCCCAACTTGGGCTTGAACCAGGGACCCTCTGCACACATCAACAACTGCCTCCCACAAAGCATCGTTACCTATCGCTCCACAAAAGCCACAGCCCTTACAGAGCAAGGGGAAAAAATACTTCAAGGTCTCAGAGCGAGTGACGTCACCGTTTGAAACACTGTTAGCGCGCATCCCACTAACTCGCTAGCCATTTCACACCTGCTGTAATATAATATGTCATTACTTTATTGCACTGCTCATTATTTTCTTAACATATGTCGTAATTATTTAAAGCAATGAATTTGTATCCGCTCTTCTCGGATGTCGACTGCATATTTTCCGCCATTTTCTTTAAATCTGAAAATGTTCTTAATTATGCCATTCCCATTTTCGGAAGAATTGCACAGAAATAGTGTCCACTTTTAATTTTGTACAACATCTGGGAACTTTTGGCACTTTACTAGGCAGGTCAGTTAAGAACAAATTCTTATTTTCAATGACAACTAGGACAACAATGACAACTAGGAACTGCCTTGTTCAGGGACAGAACGACAGATTTGTACTTTGTCTGATTTGAACTTGCAACCTCCCGGTTACTAGCCCAACGCTCTAACCACTAGGCTACCCTGCCACCCTATATCCATACTATGACCAATAGGCATACTACCAGTAGTGGTCAGTGCAGTTTAAGATGGAGAACAATTTTTTTTCATGAGCATGGCCTTATTTATTTTACAGCATATTGGAGGACTCTCTAACATTCCATTCACCCAGTTCAATGTAACAGCGATAGGTTTAGGCTGCTACATGATACTAGAATTTTCCCTATACCCATCATGAGGTTACTACAACCTAGCCTATGAAGGAAAGTTTACAAAGTAGGTGCACACAGGTCGAGAGACAAATTTAAGGTGACATTCAATACCGCCTTGAACACTCTTGCCTGCATGTAGCTGATATAGTGTAGAATCATTAGTCCAATAGTTGCAAACAAGAGTTTCTATTGGACAAATTCAGGTATGTTTATCCCCATTTTTTCCCCCCATTTGCTTCCATTTAAGAAACATTTTTCAACAGAATCAGCGGAATGAAAACACCTCTGATCACGCGTTAACAGAGGACACACTCATAACAGCCACATTGTATTCCTTCTCTTCCCTTCACTTGTGGACTTCAACGCACGACA